>NC_092334.1:27950000-28175000 GCF_046630445.1 Rutidosis leptorrhynchoides
ATAAGTGGTATTTTTGGGTTAAGGGGATAAGTAAAATGAGATTTTTATATCTTTTACATTAGAGCTCCAATTTAAAATTTTTTTTTTCCGTAAACTACTGACATTGTGTAGATTCATATATTTTTTTTCAACAGGAGCTTAAAATGCATCTGATGCATGTTAAAGTTTTTTGAGGTTTTTTTGAGTTTTTTTTTAGGATTTAGCTCGATTTAGAGTTTAGGGTTTAGGGGTTAGGGTTTTCGGGTTTACTCCGTAAACCCTCAACCCTAAACCCTATGATCATATACATAGCATTGTATATGTATATTCTATTGGCTAAAGGTCAAAAGCAGAAGTTACGCGAACTATAATAAAAATATGTGGAATATCCGCTGAAAATAAGTATAGCAGTTATGTTTCCGCCTTAATAAAAGACTGCGGTTTAATCCGCTAGGTTTCCGCGGATAGTTAAGCAATCCGCAGACCGCGTATATTTCGAATACTATAAATAGAGAGGCGGCCTCTCATTTATAAGGGGTTGATTTTCTGCCATTTGCTCTAGCCTTTGAGATTTTCACTTGTGATTTTGTCCAAGGGATTTCTACATTGCGCTAAGGTAAATTATGCTAATTGATAATCAAGACCGGGCCGGGGTGGTTGATCACTTGATTGTTAAAGTGAAAGACGATCATCGGGGCCCAAAATAATCATCAAACATCCCACCCTCCATCTTATTATTGCACTCAATCCTTAATTAAGTAGTAACTTGATATAGGATTGATCAATTGACGCCATCCGTGGGACACGTTTTACGAATTAAACTTGAAATTTTTTGTTTTGTGCTGTCAAACAATCAATTGCTTGGTTAAATTTAAATCGTGTATTGTTACGATGATTTACAGGAAGTCGCTGAAGCGTATTAGCTGATTTGATCGATGAATATGGCAACTACCATGAAACAAACAGGAAGTTCCGTCAATGCTGATGCGTTAGTTAATGATTTGCAAAATGCCTTGTCAAATAGTACGCAGGCAAACGTTAATACTTTCGCGGGTAGTTCAGGGAAAGAATCGCTAGCTAAAGCGCCTAGTGGCAATCCTGTTAATGCTGATTCGCAACTAAAGGTTGCTGCTGAATAAATGGTCGCGTACAGGAATTTGCAGCAACATCGTGAAGAAACCGTTACTGATGGCAAGCGATTAAGGATTTTGGCTGGAAAAGCAGATAAAGTACTTGGCACGGCTATTGAATAAGCTAGAAAGGATTGTCGCGAATCTCGTGTACCGTGAACTTACTTATGGCCGTTGAATGATTCTGGATCACAGGCTGATCGCTTAGTCATTGATCATCACGATAGTGATAGCGATGGTGCAGATGAACGTGTTATTCTAAATTCTGTTTATAATTCGAAGACTACGAAAGCGCCAAGAGAAGAAAGTGAGTTTTCTGATGATTCGGACAATGCAGAGGAATTTGTAAAAATTCCACATGTTAAACGAAGGCGACCACCAATACCTTTCCCTCGTCATGAGGATGAGGGTGAAGCATCTGATGCTGTTCGCAGAGAAAGTTTTCAACATTTTTTAGCGGATGCTTTTGGAAGTATTGCGCCTAAGTCAATGCAACATAAGTTTGAACAACCGAATTTTTTGCAAGATATGATCGCCAAGTTTTGCGCGGACAATATTGATACTCGCACAAAAAAGGCGACTGAGATTACCACTGTTGCAGAAAAGTTTGTCCATCATATTTCTGATTATTCAATTGTTACACCGCCTATTGTGCCAGTGACGTTGGGAGTTTATTCAGGGTTAACTGACCCCTTGGACTTTTACAGCGATTTGAAGGTGTGGTAAGCACCTATAATTGGGATGAACCGGTTGCGTGTAGGGTATTTCCTATGATCTTGCAAGGATCCGCTAGGGAATGGTTTCATAGCCTGCAAGCTCGCAGTATCATTGGCTTCATTGATCTTCGCGATAAATTTTTGTTCCATTTTCAGAATCTTTTACCGCAGAAGAAGACACATATAGAATGTCATGATATTAAGCAGGGTAATAAGGAAACTTTGAACGCATTACTTACGCGATACATTTACGAGTGCCAGAAGATACCAAGTCTGAATGAAGATCAAAAAATTTCTAGATTCTTGCATGCTATTAATCCACAACGACATCCAACGCTTGTGCGAAGGCTACGAAGAGATGTCCCGCCAACTTTTGCTAAAGTCCAACAAGAGACATATGATTATCTTCGCGGTGGAGAAGATAGTACTATAACCCCTGCATGTGGATGGGGTAAGGATAAAAGTTGGCGGGATGATAATGATTCTTATCGCGATGGCAATGGCGATAATTACCGCGGTTCTGGTTACCCGCGGTGAAATGGTGGCGGTGGTTACCCGCGCAATGATAGATTTCAAGGCCAAAATGATAATCATAGTTATAACCGTCGAGATCGTCATTCTTCGTGAAAATGGAATAATGAGTCTTTCAATATCATTCAAATGCTAACAAAAACGCCTAAGGAAATTTTGCTACAGGAAAGAGTTGCTAAGTCTTTTCCTGATCCGCAACCTTTAGGGGAGAATAGCAAGCGAGATAGGTCTAAATTTTGTATTTTCCATGATGAGTATGGTCATGACACCAATCGTTGCAGAGATTTGGCAGAACTGATCGCGGATGCGTATGAGAAAGGAAAGCTGGATCATTTGATCGCACAGGGTGTTGCAAGTACTGCGAATGCGATAATATTGCCTGCAGAAACCAATGCTCCACAAGTGCCAAATGTAGCTGAGCGAAAAGCTCCCACGGTAAAAAATCTTGGGGTTAAAATGTTAAGTAAGAAAGAAAATCAGCGCGGAATTCAAGTCATTAATGTGGTGGAAGTACAAGGTGAAATGTCGGTACTTTAAATATCTGAACAAATTGTAAGCTGGAAATGTCCTTTCATTACCTTCCCTCCTGCAAGTCTGACTGCGGATGTTGACAGACCAGTAGTAGTTTCATGCCGCATTGCGATACCGGCATTGTAATTATGAAAGTACATGTTGACACTGGTAGCAGTGTAGATGTTATGTATGAACAGTGTTTTAACAAATTGCCTGCAAATATTCAAGCTTTGATGAAACCTACTGCGGTTTCACTTGCTGGATTTTCAGGAGAGTCAACTTGGCCTATAGGTCAGTTGGAATTGCAAATTGAGCTGGTTGATGATTGTGATGAGTCGCTAAGGCGCCAAGCTTCATTGAATCTTTACATAATGCGAAATCAGTCGCGATTCAATATGATTCTTGGGCGCATTGCTTTGCGCATGTTTGGCGCAATTCCTTCTACTATACATGGCATGGTTAAATTTTCTGCTAATAAGGGAGTTGGCACGCTAATTTCTGTAGAAGAAGTGTCATTTTGTGCTATGATTATGGCAAGCGTAAGTATGGGCTTTGAGGGGCATTCAGTCTATTCTGAATAGTGCAAATATCTGTAATAGAAAGCTGGTGATAGAGTGCTTAGTCAAGTTTGATCAATGATTGATCTACTATTTTTGTTTTCTGAAATTTGTATTGCGAAAAACTGTTGAATAAAACAATATTAGTTTCAGTGTTAGTGATTGTTTCTATTCAAAGCGAAAACACTGCTTGTGGCCACGCGTAGTGATTATTTTGCAGAATACAATTGCTTAATTTTCATGACACTAAATTGATGTTTGTGTAAATACAATTAAAGATCCGCAGATATTTTTAATAATATGGCATGATCTTCGCTAAGACATGGCCTGCACAATGTTATGATAATATGAAATTTTCATTGCGAAATTGTATGTTTAAAACCAAGTGATGAAATTGCCCACTTGTGTTAAGTAGCGAATGTTGTGAAAGGATAAAATTTCCTAAGTGTTTGATCTTGCCAACATTTAGATGCTTCGCAATGCTAAAAATTTCCTAAGGATCGATTTATCGGACTTAGAAGATTCATAATGAATATAAGATTGTTTCGCATAAGTACGCGTTTGTTATGTGCACAATAGCGAATGTGGAAATTGCAAAGGACAAGTCTGAATATGAATATATGATAAAGTAAAGCGCTATATAAGTAAGACAAATTGCAATTGCGAAATATAATCATTTCATTAATAAACACGCTGTGCAAGCGCGTGTATTTACAAAAAACGCAATCTATACATTGCGGGATTACAGTTTACAATCTACTTAAGATGTTTTAAAGCTCGAGCACTTTAATATCTTCAAATGTAACGCCCTCGCGTTGGCTAAGCTCTACTAAAGCTGGTATGGTGACTTTCTCAACCTCCTTCTTCGCTGCGGCTAGTGCTTTGCGGGCATCATCAGTTGCACATATCTCACTGGCCATATCCGAGGGAAGTGGTTGGGAAAGATCGCCAAGTTTGCAAAGCAGATCATACCACTCGCAACGAGTAACGAGTTTGGATGCTTGGGCGTATGTTCGAAACTTTTCAGTTACTGGTTTTGAATCTATGATTTTGTCCCCAAGTTCGGGAAGGTATTTGATGAGTTGAGCGAATTATTCCTCAGCATTTTTTGCTCTCTTTTTGAGCTTCGCGTTTTCCTCCGCAGCTTTTTTAAGTTGAGCCTCAAGTTTCTGCGCTTTCCTTTGTTGCGCATTGGCAATTTTAACCTGCTTTTCATATTCATCGGATATTTCGTTGAAGAGCTCAACATTGTCGATGGCTAGGCAAATCGCGTTATAGCAATTGTGGAGTCGCTGTCTCTCGGATTGAGGAAAAGTCAGTTTGCGGTATTCATCTTGTGTGTTTTTGGGGATGAATTTGCAGAGTTTGCGGTATAACCGGTTGGCTTGTTCTGCTTCTGCGGCTTCATCAACATATTCTTCTTCTTGATGGGATGTTTCAGCTTCAGAAGGAAGGCTTAAATCTTCATTGCCGGGCTCTTCCAAAATGTCCTCGGGGATACTCCAGGTGATGTTGTATAGCGGTCTGGGCTCACCTGGGGAGTCTGAAAGCACAACTAAAAAGCGATAAGCGAATATAATAAATTAGTGCGATTAAGATAACAATGCAATATAAATAATCACATGGTTTGAAATTTGCTTACTCGTTTCTTGTTCGGCAAAAGAACGACTGCATCTTTTGCGAGGAGTTGTAGCTTCCTCTGTTGCTTTTCGTTTTCTGCGGTCTTCACCAGGAATGGTAAGTGTATTGATAATAGGTTCATCAATGGGAATAATCTCGCCGTCTTCGATTTTTAAGCGGCATGCTGGTTTAAACCCAGTGATGTCCATTGACCTCATTACCAGCTCAAGGACGATCTCTGCAACATAGTACCGCAAAACGTTACGCAATTACAAGGGTAATATGTAATGCGTATTTGTATAAAAGTATAAGCAATATACCGTTGTTGGTGGCGTTGACTAAAAGCGCGTTGCAGTTACCCCATAGCCAGTACACAGATACTCCGCCAATATACAGCGGCACATTGGAGTAGGCCCGCATAATCAAGCCCGCGTTCTTGATTGTTTTCAGTAAATCTTTTTCAAGGTCATCCAGGGTGACCTTGTCATTTACTATTGCGTCCATTTCGGTGCACCATGCTTTGGGTATTTTGCTATCAACATGGGCAGTGTTATTAATAAAAAAGAAGGAATTGCGCCAGTTCGCAATAGAATCCTTGGGGGAAGTCATCACTCCATGACGACTGCGGAAGGAATACCACCCCTTATCATAAGGTGTAAGGCTATTAAAAGAGCGAAAGGTGTTAAGTAGTGGTTGCTCATTCAGTGCTTTGCAATACATCTCGAATAACACAATTTTATTAATTACGTTCGGATGCAGTTGTGCCACTGCAACTTTGTAGTATTCGCATACGCTGCGAAAGAAGGGAGTAAGGGGAAGGCGTAGGCTGCCATGTGAAATGGCAGCATTATATATAGTAATCATTCCCATGGGTGGCGCATTCGCCCTATCGTCCGCTGATGGGGTGGTGGGTGAAAATTGTGCAAGCAGTGGATAATACTGCTGCAGGGTTTGGATTTTTGCCTCCGTCATATATGACACGAAGGCGCCGGTAGTGTTAGTAGTAGATGAGGATGCCATTTGCAATAATATAATTAAATCGGCTGTTGAATTTGAAAAGTTATTGGGGTTGAATCGATTAATTGCAATAAACTCGTATGAATAGGAGCGTTCGATTGAATAAGCAATTGAAGAAGAAAGCGTAAAGTTTTTTATGCGAGTTTACCAGCTATTTATAATTGAAATTAGGGCGAGGAAGTCGAAAGGGTAATGATTACTCTTGAACGGCTAAAATTATCGCAACGTGTAAACGGTAATTTTCTAACCGTTACAGCGTTTCTGATTTGACAGCTTTGCAAAGTTACCGTTGTAATTGCGAATTCTAATTGCTGCAATAAACGGTAATAATTTGGTGGTAAAAAATTATTATTAAAAAATCACTTGCGAATATATTTTAAGGAAGCACGATTTTATTTATAGAGTTTATCATGATACATCTGCTTCGCGAAATGTATCATAATAAACTGGAGGGACTTGATCATATACATAGCATTGTATATGTATATTCTATTGGCTAAAGTTCAAAAGCAGAAGTTACGCGAACTATAATAAAAAGGTGTGGAATATCCGCTGAAAATAAGTATAGCAGTTATGTTTCCGCCTTAATAAAAGACTGCAGTTTAATCCGCTAAGTTTCCGCGGATAGTTAAGCAATCCGCAGACCGCGGATATTTCGAATACTATAAATAGAGAGCATGACCTCTCATTTATAGAGCGTTGATTTTCTGCCATTTGCTCTAGCCTTTGTGATTTTCACTTGTGATTTTGCCTAAGGGATTTCTACATTGCGCTAAGGTGAATTATGCTAATTGACAATCAAGACCGGGTCGGGGTGGTTGATCACTTGATTGTTAAAGTGAAAGACGATCATCGGGGCCTAAAATAATCATCAAACATCCCATCTTCCATCTTATTATTGCACTCAATCCTTAATTAAGTAGAAACTTGATATAGGATTGTTCACCCTAAACCCTAACCCCTAAACCCTAAACCGTTCGTTTAAAAACTCGTTCTAAAACCCTAATTTCTAAACCCTAAACCCTAATTTCTAAACCCTAATTACTAAATCCTAAACACTGTTTTTTTTTAAATCAAAAGTCATTTTTTCTTTATTCTTTGTTAAGATGCATCTGCTACATGAAAGGCAGTTAAAATGCATCAAACAGCGGATAACATGCATCAGATGCATCTTAACGTTCCAGTTGAATTTTTTTTTCCTGAATCTACACAATGTTAGTAAATACCAGTAATTTTTTTTTAATCGGAGCTGTAGAACTCAAGATATAAAAATCACAAAATCACTTATCCCCTTATCCCACCAAGTACCACTTAGCGCTGGATCCTTACCCTATATATATATATATATATTAATTAATAATTAATATTTTAAATAAAAGATATAATTATAATCTATAGTTAATATTAAAATGCTAAAATAACGATGTCATTATTAGGCTAATTACTTTGTTAAGAAAAAATCAAAAAGAAAAAGAAAAAAATCTAAGCATGGTGGGTGATGTCATTAATTTAAATAATTTTGAATTAAAATTAAATCTTATTAATTAATTATTATTATTAAATCTTATTAATAATTATTTTAATTATTAAAATTAAATAATTTTGAATTATTTTGAATTGAGTACGGAAAGGTATAAAAGCTATGCAGAAGGAAACCAATTCTAAATATATATTTTGATTTACACTTTTAAAATAAAATGACAACCAATATCATCTCTTATGATTAGATGTGGATTGTTTAATATGCATTTTAAGTGTTTAATGAAATGTTCAGCAGATGAGTTTCTTAGTCGTACTCTGTGATTACACGGGTCATTAAACTAAATAACTTTAACATTTACTTTCACTTAATACCTAAAACATATAATTAAACTGTTTCGTTTAAACAAACCCGTGGTTCCACGGGTTATTTCACTAGTATAAATATATAAGCTCACAATAACTTTTAAGAATAAATTAAATAGCGCATCAAAAATTTATACACGTAGTAATATAATTAAAAGATAATATCTTTTATATAAATTTATAGTTATTGTATTATATATTTTTTTTCTTTACATAGTCCTAAGTGAAATACAACTAAAATGTTTTGAGTGGATAACAAATATATCTAAAGAATTATGTTTTGATTGGCAACAATGGATATTACAACCTCTCGTATATGATGTGGATATGGTCGAGTCGAGTTGGCATCGACTGAGAGACTTAACTGCTTTTGTCTCTATCCACATCTAATACTTTCGCTTCGTTTTGGGCTTCCTAATCCAGGCCTCATTGTGCCTACAACTGCTTAGTATTTCACATAACGAGTTTATACTTTTTGTTTGATGGCATGCGGATTCTACAATCTTCAAATGGGTTGCGCAGGTTGAAGCTAAATGGGCTGGGGTCGGGTGACTTTGTCGTTAAATTCTCGATCAGCACTAGCTGTGGCTGGCCCTCCGCTCTACTTGTTGTCTCAAGTTCATGTTTTTACTTGTTCACTTGTTTGTGTAGATTGTAGAGAGTTCTTTGTTCCTTGCCAGCTTTCTCGTGTCTTTATCTTCTTAGTTTCTTTTTGGCCTCTCGTATTGTGTATAGGAGGCCCATATTATACATATTATAACTTTTCAATAAAAGTTTCTTGCCTTTAAGAAAAATAAATTGCCACGTGAGGATGAGTCGTGTAAATTTGACTATGTTTCATATTCATAATAGATACGGACCACTTTGTTGTGTTCCAAAAATTTTGTGGGGACATTGTCGACTGACTCGCCTAGAGCATTAGAAAGCCTAGTACCGGCTGAGATTAAACACTTGGACCAGTTGTAAACATAAAATAACGATATGAAGTTATAAAGTTATAAAGTAACTAAATGATCATTAATAATATTAACTATTGTAAACGTACAAAATCAATTGGGAGAAGGAGCTAGGCATTCAAAAGAACCAATCGGAGTCGGTCAATATCTATGCCGCCTTGAGCCTTCTAGAAGTACACGTTTGTGCTTGTTGACAGTTGTTTCTTGCTTTTTTTTACCAACCCGGTTCTTGCCGGTTCGATGATGTCAATGAATATGTGTGGCTAGTGAAGACGAATAATATAGTTCAAGATAGATGACCCAACCTTTGACCATTTACTTATTCAAGTACTCCGTATTTAATCCTACCAAGAAAAATCATACTCTCATTCCAGCTGTTTTTATGACCTTCATCAGCACCTTCATTTTGAAAAGAAAAAAAATCACTATAAATATCGAAAAGGTTACCACAAAACATAACATAACTCAACTACATCTATATTGAAAACTCATGGCTTTGTTTTTAGGTACCAAGGTTACAATTCTGTTGATATTGGTATGTGTCGTTTGTACTTCTTCTGTGATGGCGAATTTCTATAACGATTTTGATATAACGTGGGGCGATGGACGTGGCAAAATACTAGATAACGGGAACCTATTGACTCTTTCTCTTGATAAATCTTCTGGCTCGGGGTTTGAGTCGAGAAACGAGTACTTGTTTGGGAAAATCGATATGCAACTCAAGTTAGTTTCTGGAAATTCGGCTGGTACTGTTACTGCATATTACGTGAGTACATGCTATATGATCATTTTTTTATTTCATTTTTTTTTAAAAATCTGCCTTTTTACATTTTGTTTTTGTTGGAGTTAGTATGATGATAATCAATATGTTAATTCTTTGCAGTTGAGCTCAAGTGGATCGAATTGGGACGAGATCGATTTTGAGTTCTTGGGTAACTTGAGTGGTGACCCTTATATTCTCCATACAAATGTGTTTACTCAAGGCAAAGGCAACCGAGAACAACAGTTCTACCTTTGGTTCGACCCTACAACCGATTTTCATACCTACTCCATTCTTTGGAACCCCCAACTTATTTTGTACGTACACTTTTTTATATTACTATGAACCATCACAAGATAACATAGTGAGTATTAATATCTTTAAAAAAGGTCTCAAATTCAAACTTCACCATTAGCGCACAACTTTTATTGAGATAACTATGAGAAATGGTCAAAAATAGTCAAAAAATTAATACAATTAAATCATGTGTATCTGAGTAAAATATTACTTTAGAAAGTAGCTAGAATATGTAAAACTTTATTTGTTTAGTACTCATAATAAGCAAAATGAATGAGTTGATATCTTACTAATATTGAAAAACATCATAATTAATAAGTTTCATTAATATCTTTACTAGATTTTCGGTTGATGGCACGCCAATTAGAGAGTTCAAGAACGAAGAATCAAGAGGTGTTCCGTTTCCAAAGAACCAACCAATGAGGATACACTCTAGCTTATGGAACGCGGATGATTGGGCTACAAGGGGTGGACTTGTGAAGACGGATTGGACTCAAGCTCCATTTACCGCTTCCTATAGAAACTTTAGCGCCGAAGCTTGTGTGGCAACATCAAACACCACGACATCTTGTGGTGGTGGCTCAGCATCCGGGAATCCAACATGGTTGACAGAAGATATGGATAGTAGCAAACAAGAAAAGTTGAAATGGGTTCAAGAGAATTATATGATCTATAACTATTGTTCAGATTCTAAAAGGTTTCCTCAAGGATATCCACCTGAATGCACTATGGGTTAGGTCTTTGAGTTTGACGTAACATTATCTTGACTCCTTTGTTTATATACATTATTATTTATTTTGTTTTTTGTAATTGTGAATTCATTATACATGTAACATATTGATATTAATAAAATGACGAATATACATTATTATTTATTTTGTTTTTTGTATTTGTGAATTCATTATACATGTAACATATTTTTTTTGAAAAGCCAAACAACTATATATATATATATATATATATATATATATATATATATACATGTAACATATTGATATTAATAAAATGACAAAAATGCCCTTTGAGAATAAAAAAATGTTATGAATAGTAAATATATGTTCTATATATATATATATATATATATATATATATATATATATATATACTTGTGAATTCATTTATTTATTTATTTATTATTTTATTTTACTATTTTTTTTTTTTTAAAGGCCGGAGGTCCACTCGGAAGCAATCTCTTTATCCGCCGAATAAAGAGAGGGATGACTTTCTCTACTTTTCTGGGTGGAGAAATGACTTGTTTTTATTCTCGGATAAAGGAAGGATTGTCTACATCTCACCTCCCCCATACACCACTCAAGTGGTATTGGGTACTGTTGTTGTTGTTGTTGTTGTTGTTGTTGTTGTGAATTCATTATATATGTAACATATTGATATTAATAAAATGATGAAAATACCCTTAAAGAATAAAAAAATATTGTGAATAGTAAATATATGTTCTCGATTGATATATATATATATAATATAATATAATTCATTCTATGATCTATAACTAATGTTCATAAGCACCATGAATTAAGTCTTTGGGTTTGATGTAACATTATATTGACTCATTTGACTAATTGGAGGAACACGTCTAAATAATAACTTATTTAGACGTGTTGACATCTTAAGTGACGTCTAAATATGTTATTATTTAGACGTTTTGACACGTCTAAATAACCCAGTATACGCACGCCTTTAATAAAGACTAACAAATAAAATTCAATATACAATATATGTTTGTCTTCTATACTACGCTCTTATATCCATCCATATTTCTCAACTTAGAGCGTGTTTGTTTGTCTCTTAATGGAATGGTTCAGGGTTGAATGCTGAACCATTCAGCATTCAGTGCGTTTGTTTCTGACCTCTGAATGACATATGGTGCGGAATGGTTCAGAATTCTGTGCTGAACCATTCAGAGATGAAACACCCTCTTAACCATTAAGAGCCTAAATTTTCTGTAATTTTCTCCTCAAATCCTATCGTGAACACTTAACTAACAAGTATATTGAATATTTTATTCATGTTACACTTTGATAAGACAATTTTAATCAGTTTATATCATTCACTTTAAATAATTATTAAACAACTTATTTTCATTCAGAACAAACTTTATTCAGAGACTTTGAATCATTCAGATTCTGAACCAATCAGCGCTAAATCATTCAGTTTTATCAAACGCACCTTAACCTCCAAATTTCTCAATAAAACTCCATCTAACCTCCATATTGCTCAATAAAATCCCAGATTCATGGATTCTTAAGGCTTGCGGTGCGTTCCTTGAGGATTTTTGATATCGCAGGTGGTAGATTCCGTTTATTGTTTGGCTTGGAATTAAACGAAAACCGACATAGATGGTGGACGACATCTGTGATGCCCCGTACAAAATTAACGTGTACGGATCATCAACAACAGGTCCATTACACGATTACAATACTATATGTTGTTTTAAAACAAGTTTGCATTCATGGAAAGATAACGTTTTACAAAAGATAGCGTGTTTCTAAGAATAGAAAGCATTAACATAAGTACGTGACACAAAGGTCATTACAAAGCCATTGTTCACATATAACATAAGTTATGAATGCAAAGTAAAAGTTTCGTAATTGAGACATCTCTAAGCAATGCAGCGGAAGTCTAACACCGAGAGTCTAATACAGCGGAAGCAACATACGTCTAAGCACCTGAGAAATAACATGCTTTAAAATGTCAACACGAATGTTGGTGAGCTATAGTTTGATTGTAATCAACAATGTAATGTAGGTCACGAGATTTCGTATTCAAAACAGTATGAAAAGTATATGCTTAACCGTGGGCACTTGGTAACTAACTTAACGTAAATATCACCCCCTAAAAGTACACTTGGCGAGTGCGTAAGTTTACGAAGTATTAAACACCCGTTAAATGCTAGCGCGACTAGCCCGAGTGGGGATGTCAAACCCTATGGATCCATATCTAAGATTCGCGTTCACCGGTTCAAAAACTAATGACTGAACGTTACCGAGCTAAGAGGAAAGTTTATGTCGTTATATCACCCACACATATATAAAGTTTAAGTACTCGTTCCTAGTAAGTAAAACATAAAAAGCGCATGTATTCTCAGTCTCAAAATAGTTGAAGTAAAAAGGGAGCTATAACTCAAAGTGAAAGTGCGGTAAAAGTCGATACGAGATAAGTAAGCAAGTAAGTCGGTCCGAAAGGTCCTCAACCTAAGTCAAAAGTTACTAAATCAGTAAATCGTTTCAAAAGGGTTTAAAAATGCGTAATTTAAGTCTTAAGTATCATCATCATCAACATCATACGTAAAAAGTAAGGTAAGTTTTCAATCAAGAATAGAGATTGAAACAAAGGATGACTTCGTTCAGCGGCTACGACCTCTATACAAACTGAAATGACGTGAGACCAGTGGCCAAGGCTTCGTATATGAGTCCTCTAACCACTGACCAATTTTGAGAACCTAACTCGTCTTCGTTTGACCGTGGCGACGGTTTAAGTGTGAGTAGGTCAGAAATTTCAGCACAACGTTACAAGGGCGTAGTGACTTTCGGAAGGCTATAAATCCTAAACCGTAAATCGGATTAAGACGAGTCTTAAACGAAAAGTCATCTACTCGAACCTAAATATCTGGAAATCAACTTTTCCAGAAGCCCAGGAGCCTGATCAGACCCTGAAAAACAGAAAGAAAGTGCCCCGGTGGGTTTCTTGGTGTTTGATGCTCATTACGGTTCTCATCCTCGATGCGGATAAGCCTCAAGTGTACAACTCTTGATGTTTTAGCATCACTTTAACCAAGGTCTAACCATCAAAACACAAAGTTAAGACTAAGAAATAAAACACAACTCATGTGAGAGTTTGAGCAAGGTGATGAACTAAAGTTACGTCAATTTCTTAGTTTCAACACAAGTACAAGATCTATTAAGCTATAAACTTTGAATCAAACTATATAAGCAAGACCTTAAGCTATATAACTTAGATCTTGGCTAAATATTAAAGACCTTAGACTAAAGAGTCTAGATCCCATGTTCTTGGTGAAACCCTAAGTCATAACACTTAGACTTTCAACTTTTACACAACCATAAGTTAGGAAACTTAGATCTTGTAAAGTTAACATAAGTTAATGAGTTTGTTTAAACAAAGTAGAAGACCATAAGTTACACAACTTACATCAAACACAAAAATGAAGCCCTAAGCTCAAGAGCTTGGATTCTTAACAATACTTATGAGATCTCAAGCTAGTAAGCTTGTATCTTTTGTTTAATGAAATCACAAGTCACAAATCTAAAGTACAACAACTAAAGAAGATCATAAGTTAGAAAACTTTTGATCTTAACTAACTTTTTGTAGAAATCTCAAGCTAGTAAGCTTGTATTTCAAACTTTCTTGAAGATCCATAAAGTAAAGTGTTGGATCTTACAAGTTACATGAAGATCATAAACATAGGTTTTGATCTTTAAACATAATAAGGAGATCTTAAGTTAATAAACTTAGATCTAACAAGATTATGAAGATTCAAAGCTAAAAAGCTTAAATCCTTCATGTTCTTGAAGATTCTTCTAAATAAAGTTGAATCTTACAAGAGTTATGAAGATTCAAGTTACAAAACTTGAATCTTTGTTCATGATGATGATGATTCATGAATTAAAGTAAGAAAAGAAAGAAAAAGAAATCAAGAACTTACAAGTTCTTCAAGTAATTTAGAGAGAAAACTTTAGAGTGAGAAAGTACAGAGAAGTGTGTATGTTTGAATGAAATGAAATGAGAGAATGAAATGAGTTTTAAAAAAATAAAGTGGTGATGAGGTGGTGATGGTTGGCCAACGGTTGGGGATGCGATGGGGGACCATCTTGGCCTCATGTGGTGTGGCTTGGTGTGGTCCATGGTGGTGGTACTAGGTGATGTTGACATGTTGGGTGGTTTGGGACATAATGCAAGCCTTAATACATAAGCATGCATGATACTCGTCTCATTATTTACATGGACTTAATTATGATTACATGGGCTAATTAACCCATTAAGTGGTCCACTAAGTTGAGTAGGTTGGGCCATGGAAGTCCATTAAGGTGTTAAGTCCATTAAGGTAACTAGTAAGCATTAGTAAACACTAAGCATAATTAAATAAGCCATTAAGCCAAGTAATTGTCATAATTAAATATTAATTATGTTTACGTAGTCATAACATTCCAATTATGACACAAGTTTAACGTGTACCAAGTACGTAGCTTGTTTTAAACAATAAGTGACACTAACGGTCGTAAATGCAATCAAGGATCATGTTAAGCGATTAAGCACTTAAAAACACATTGTAAGGCATTAACAAAAGTAATTAACATAATTAATGATCCCAGAATAAAATCTAAATTAGTACGCGCAAATACGCAGTTTCGTGAAAGTAATTAATATAATTAAAAATCAAAAAAGTCGGGTCGTTACATTACCCACCTGTTAAAGAAAATTTCGTCCCGAAATTTAAGCTGAGGTAGATGGTGGAGTCGGGAAGAGGTGAGGATACTTCTGCATCATTTGAT
Organism: Rutidosis leptorrhynchoides; assembly: GCF_046630445.1. Classification (NCBI taxonomy): domain Eukaryota; kingdom Viridiplantae; phylum Streptophyta; class Magnoliopsida; order Asterales; family Asteraceae; genus Rutidosis; species Rutidosis leptorrhynchoides. Next base: position 27,965,447 of record NC_092334.1, read on the forward strand.
CCTCTCATTCCCAAGTAAACTCAGGTCCTCGTTTTGCATTCCATCGGACTCGGACGATCGGAATCTTGTTGTGTTTCAAGGTCTTGACCTCACGATCCATAATTTCAACAGGTTCTTCCATGAAGTGGAGTTTGTCATCAATCGTAAGCTCATCGAGAGGAATGACAAGTTCTGGTTCAGCAAGACTGATGTCGTACGAGGTGTATATAAAATAGTTTATATTTTACTAGGAAAAACTATTAAATACGATACAATTTTACACAAGATATTTATTTATTTATAGAATGGATATACTTAAACCTTGCTACAACACTTATAGGCAGTGTACCTAATCGTACAGTAGTGTAGTTTTTAGTAAGTCCGGTTCGTTCCACAGGGAAATCTTTAAACAAAGCTCAACGCTATATTAGTTTACTTTTATAAAAATACAAACATATATATAAGTAATATTATTATTATAAAGGGGGGTTTTTACCGTTTAATGACCGGTTTGTCGATTTTAAAACTTTAGTCGCAGTTAAAACCTAATGCAAAATATAAAATAAATACAAGACTTAAATTAAAGCGTAAAGTAAATAACGATAATGAAATTGCGAATAATAAAAGTGCGATAAAATAAACTTGCGATAATTAAAGAGTACGATAATTAAAAGTGCGATTAAATAACAATAAATAAAAGTGCGATAATTAGAAGTGCAATTAAATATAAAATAAAGGAAATTAAATATGAAATAAAAGAATTATGCTTATTTAAACTTCCGTAATCATGATGTTTGACGTGTTGATTTTAGTTTTATGCCCATGGGTTAATTGTCCTTTGTCCTGGATTATTTAATATGTCCGTCTGGTTTTTGTCCATAACAGTCCATCAGTCATAAATATAAAGTGCGAGTGTCCTCATCAAATTATTCTTATACCCGAAGTTAAATATTCCAACTAATTGGGGATTCGAATTGTAACAAGGTTTTAATACTTTGTTTAATGAATACACCAGGTTATCGACTACGTGTAAACCAAGGTTTTACTACTTTGTTAACAATTACACCAATTACCCTTGAATGTAATTTCACCCCTGTTTTAATTATTCTAGTGGCTATTAATCCATTCCCGTGTCCGGTTAAATGAACGATTATTCGTACATATAAATACCCCGCCCATCGTGTCCGATTGAGTGTATATGGTAATTTATAGGGACGCCCAATTGTAAATCTTTATATTAACATTAACAAACTATCATTTAGTTAAACAAATATAAAGCCCATTAATAGCCCATAGTCTAATTTCCACAAGTGTCGTTCTTTTATCCAAACCCCAATTATGGTACAAAGTCCAATTACCCAATTTTAGTAATTAGCCCAACATCATGATTACTTCGTTTTAAATAAGCATAATAATAACTTAGCTACGAGACATTAATATAAAAAGGTTGAACATAACTTACAATGATTAAAAATAGCGTAGCGTTACACGGACAGAATTTCGACTTACACCCTTAAAACATTCGCTAACATACCCTTATTATTAGAATTAAAATTAAAATTAAAATTAAAATATAAATTATATATATATATATATATATATCGTATATATGAGAGAGAGATATATTTTCTGTGTTTAAAACTCGGCAGAAAACTGGCTTTATATAGGACCTGGCCAGCATTTTCACTCCATGCGACTTGCATGGATTTTGTGCCTCTGGCCATGCGAGTCGCATGGCCACCCTGGATCCAGCCAAATTGGTTTGTTTTCTTCTTGCCGACGTAATATAATAATAATATATAATATAATATATAATTATATATAATTATATATATATTATATTATATTCTTGTGCATAGTAGACTAGATATTTTTGGTCCGTTGCGTCGGGCGTTTCTTCTTGGCTCAGGTCCCGGTTCCGGATTTTCGAACGTCCTTTCGTACAATTTTATATCGTGTACTTTGCGTCTTGTAACTTGTACTCTTGTCATTTTGAGACGTTCCTCATCAATATTTTGAACCTTTTTTATTGTCTTTTGTACTTTTGAGCTTTTTGGTCGTTTGCGTCTTCAATTCGTCGAATCTGTCTTTTGTCTTCACCTTTTATTATTTAAACGAATATCACTTGTAAATAGAACAATTGCAACTAAAAGCTTGTCTTTCTTGAGGAATAATGCTATGAAATATATGTTCGTTTTTAGCATTATCAAATATTCCCACACTTGAGCGTTGCTTGTCCTCAAGCAATATTGTCTTGAAATACTAGAATCACTTCTTTATTCTTCACACTTTGTACATAAGTGATTTCTATACGGCGGTATAAACAATGGTAGTAACGATATGGTTTACAGTCCCACATGACTATAAAAATTTAGATCCATTAAGGAAATTGGATCTTTATGAAAACATTTGATCTTTTGAAAATTAAATCTAGTTTTTTACCCTAGATAAGTTTTCCGGGATAACCCTTTACCGGTGTTTGCAAAATATTTTTGTGGGTTTGGTGGGTTTCAGATTTGAAAATTTTAGCTCAAAACTTGCTGTTTTGTGTCACCCACTTGCTAACCTTGTATTTGGAAAGCAACATGTCCAGTTTACTTGTCCCGTATATTACCTTTCGATAAACTACCGTCCGGTTGTAAAGGAAAGCGTTGAACAAGCAACTGTTAAGGCAATGTCCCGTGACATGCTTTTGATTATGGTCTATAACGTGTCGGACGCAATTACTATCCTTGGTAGGAGCAATAGTAAAGCTCACCCTTATAATTTTTTTCGGTCTGGCACAAGGTCCTGTCTTTGACCATGTTATGCAACCACCGTTCTTACGGTTGACACCCGATTTAGTTCAGGTGACCTAATGAATTCCAGGTGAATTCCTAGGATTTTACGTTCAATGGTAATGAACGCATTGAAAATAGGGTTTTCAGAAAACAAATCGGTTTGTAATTTTGATCAAAATATTTTCTCGTTTAAGCTCGAGTTTAGATATCATCGAATTCCATGAGTTTGTAATTCTCAATCTTTAAGGTCAATCTCAAGGATTGAGTAATATCAGTCTTAAAAGCTGATTTTTAATCTTTAAGGAGATTATCCTTTCTGGGGATCTGATTCATTAGTCTTATCCAGCTAATTTGCATGGTGCCCCCCCATTGTACGAGATAAATCCTTCTCATGGTTAGGATAAATCTGACCACTTGGCGACCCTGTTTAATGCTGAGGTCCGTGGATTTCCTGCTGATTTTAGTGATGACTTTTCTAGATTTTTCGTCAACCTACAGCTGGTCTGAACGACAACTTCATGACCTAAATCAAGAAGTGCGTGTCTTTTTCGGAAGACTTTACTTCCTTTTAATGATGGAATTGATTCATCGTGTAGATCCATCTCTTCTTTTCTTTCATTGGTTAAAACAGTTTAGTTTAGTTCAAAGCAAAAGTATTTTCAGTTATTTGTTACAGATATATGTGACATATGTTTAAAATAACTTTGTAAATTTTCCCACACTTGGCTTTTATTTTCCTTTTTATCGTCCTCTATTCCATTTTAAATGAATTTTAACATTTTAGTTTGTTTCTCAATTTATGTCCTTTCCGAGGTAACAATAATTTCGGTGTTAAAACCTAGTTTTATCGTTCATAAATATGTATAAACATGATTTTGAATTCATTTAATTGAAAATTTTGAAAAATTTTACTAGAATTGGGTAGTCAGTATATAAGACTAGGGCTGTTCTTTTTTATCAGAGAGCACTAGATTCTAATACAACTACTGCTTTACTAGTTTTTTTTTAATGGTAACCAAGTGTTTAATATAAAAATTTTAAAATCCGAAAGAATTTAATCCCTTCCCACACTTAAGATCTTGCAATGCCCTCATTTGCAAGAAATCAGAAATAATTTAAATTATTGAGGGTGATTATCGCAGAAAAATGATTAAATTTTACCAAAGTTTCAAACATATTGTCGTTTGATTGTTTGAATGATAAATGGTGTACGTCATTTGTTCATTCCGTCTTGTTGTTATTTCACATATATTTTGCATCATTGTCGTCAAAAATTACTTGCTTTTGCTGAACTTAATGCCAGTCTTTGAAAACGCGTTGTTTTACCCTGTTTTGTGCATAAAATAGAATACATACAATACAAATATAATCATACATGTAATTTGAAATGGAACTTTGGCATCCCACTTTCAAACTATAAGAAAAATATTAGTACACAATAATAATAAGAATATCAAACATTACATAAACGTAATAAAATGTTAAGTGTTTAAAATAATAAAAATATAAATTACCAACTTATCTCTACTGATCAGGAGGTGGGTTAGGAGGATAATTAGGATAGGGATCCCAATTCATGTTCGGATCAGGGTTCCATGGCTGTTGATAGGTGAACTGGTATGCTGCGTCATAATCATATATGTCATAGGGCGGTCTCATTTCTGGCTGATGTGCGGGATAGTATGCGGGTCGGGTCGGATAATACATCTCGCCAGGCTGCAACTGGCTTATAATTTGGCGCTGATGATAATCCCATCGGCCATGCTCTCGTTGCCGGGAATGCTCGTAGTCATTCCGACGTTGCCATGCCTCGTACTGCATATGCCTATCATAGTTCGTCATGTATTCATCCTCCATACGAACGCCTAAATCAAGAGCAGTCTCCCGAACAACTCCTATAATGTTGTTTGCCTCTTCCATTTCGTCATCCGAACCTCTTTCTACCTGTCGCTGAGGTCCCTCGTATCGATATACCCGACCACGTCTCATCAATAATACCCTTGCACCGTGATAAAGGTTTGAACTTATAGTTTCACCTTCGTCCTCTATTTCGTTCATTGGACCCCCTTGGTGCTTATCCACACCTAAATACTCTCCAATGAGAGTAATGAAAATACCGCCACCTATAATACTCCCCGCTTTCATCCCCGAAACTACATTAGCGAGATAATAACCAACACAATAGGGAATGTTAACGAAACTCCTTGGGTCTCTAATACACTTGAGGTAGAACAAATCGTTTACGGTTAATTTCTCCTTATTCTTACCCCTTTGTGTAATTGTGTTTGCTAAGAATCTATGAATCACCCGGAGTTCAGCTCTATCTATATCTAAGTATGTATGATTTCCACTGGCGTGAAATTCATTAAAGTGGGACATACGCCTCCAGACGGCGTTAATATCAAATTCCCTATCTATCCTTTCTCCTTGGGCAATCAGGCTATTACAGTCGGGGCTCAAAAGTTCAGCAGGGGTGTAAATCTGTAAGGCCCTGGCTAAATCTATCATGGACATTCTGTACATGCGTCCACCTAACAGAAATCTAATAAAGCTTCTATCATCTATCCTCCTAACATCACTGTTTAACTTAATAGTACTAAGTAATTCTATACACCATTCCCTATATATGGTTCTACGAATGGAAAATAGGCGCATCCAATCGTTAAACTGAGAATTACCATACCTTTGCACCAATAATTCCCGAATCGGTTCGGTAAGGTCAACTGTTTCCAAAGGTACCCAGTCAATTGCCCTTGGCATTTCAACAACCTTAAAGTAGAGAATGTGCATGTTCTTTTGATAATCTGGATACTCTATCCAACATCGATCAAATCTCAGATTTGGGTGTAACTGATCTTCATTAATGTCTAAGCTCAGAATCATTTGATGTGGAGCGAATTGACGAAACTGATTCATGAATAATTGATCTTGATCGTGATATGGAATATGTTGATCCTCATGTTGTTCTTCTTCTTGTTGCATATGTTGTTCTTGTTCATAAAACATTTCCGGTTCGGGCTCTGGTTGTCTGGACGATGATGCACCGTCCGTATCTGTATTTCTCTGCAAAACACATTAAACACAAAATTTGTGCATCCAAATATGCATTAGTGTTAGCAAAATAATAATTTGAAACAATTATGATGACATGTTCAATTCATAACACATTTTATACACATTTTCTTAACAATAACAATTCTACACTTTTACATACGGAAATGTGTACAATGTTTTATCATATTTAAACTCTTAAACATGTCAACAATAATCATTATAGCAATTAAACACTTGTTACATGGCATTCAAATCAAACTAGTGCTCATTTTCATATTTTTGTCAAGTCTACACTTTGTCAAATAAGCATATACGAAAAATGTACATTAAGTTCATAAGCATTTATCTCAAATAATATGCCAAAATAATCACTACTAGCAATGAAACAAGTTTCAAATAGCCTTTATATCAAATTATCCAAGTTCATGAATTTTTAGACTTAAAAAGTCCACTTTAATTCTCAAAAACATGTTTAGGCTCAAAGTTTGGATCAATTAACTACCTAAACATGTTACACTACTTAATTTAGCAACAATTCATGACAAAAATCGGCCATAACCTGTTTATATCAAAAAGCCCCAAATTGCTCAAGAACACAAACCCTAGATTCTAAAAAATTTGAAGTTTTTAGCTTCAATTCATGTTAAATAGCTTCTATCTAGGATATACATGCATAATATAACAACAATTTAGCTCTAATTACACCTAAAATTAACAAAATCAAAATATAAAATTTCTAGCTCAAGAACACAAAAATTTGAATTTAAAGAGATTAGGGGTGAAATCTTTACCTTTCTCCTGAAGGGGTTGAGACTACTGAATCTAGACATGATTGTTGTGAAGTTTTGCAAGAAATTTGGTGAAAAATGGCGGATTTTTGAGAGTATTTGGGTGCAAGTTCGTGTATATGTGTGTGTATTGTGAGAAAGAAACAGCAGCGACTGAATAAATTGATTCTGGCCAGTTTTTTGTAGCCATGCGAGTCGCATGACTTTGTGCCTATCCCCATGCGACTCGCATGGGGTGTATTTTCTGGATTTTTAATATATATATATATATTTTTTTTTTTTTTTTTTTTAACAATAAACCTTATACTTTTAAAACATAAAATTAATAAAATTTTAAAAATCTTGTTTCTTTTTAAGACGAGGTCGTTTCGGGACGATGCCCTAGTCCGTCCCTCGACAAAATTTTAAAATTTGTCAATTTCAAGCAATTGTTTTAAAAGCTTAGATTTTTGGATTTTTTAATTTTTTTGGCATACTTTAAATCAATAAGATTAAAAATAATGATAATAAAAGTTCTCGTCCCTCCCTCGGGTAAAGCAATTTCGGTTCAAAGACCTAGTCTTCAACTTACGACGAATTTTAAAAATCATATTTTTAACTTAATGAGATAGAGTAAATTTTTGTTTTTAAATTCACACAATTTAAATATAAAATTCAAAATTAATATTAAAAAAAATCACACCAACTTAAAATTTGAAATGCATAAAATTAAAAATTCATATATTTTTTTAAAAAATCACACCAGACTTAATTTAAAAATTCATATTATAAATTCACACCAAACTTATATTAATTTTTCAAATATTTACAATTTTAAATATATTGTTTTTACAAAGTTTACAATATTAATTTAATATTTATATTAATTTTAAAAACATGGTAAAAATAAAATTAAAAAAATCTTTTTGGCTTTTTATCCCACTTTAATCAATCAAATATTATCAAAAATATGCGCCCCTCTTTTCGGTAAAGTAATTTCGGTTCCAAGACCTAATTTAACTCATGACGAATTTTTGAAATATTTTGGGTTGATTGATTAAAGATATTTATACCTTAAGAATAAACGTTAAATTTCGCAGTGATGTAATAAATTTTTGAATGATATCAATAATTTCGGTCGCCAAACCTAATTTTATTCAATACCAATTTAATACTTTTTAGCGAACAAATTAGCGTTTATTATCAAAAGGTTAAAAATAAAAAAATAAAAACTGTACAGACATACCTGTGAAATAGATTTCTTAGTTATATGATCTATTCCATTCATAAGATAGTCGGTTTAATTGATTTTCCATGGCTGCATAGGCGTAACCTCGAGCATTCAGTGTCTTTTCTTCTAAACATATGAACGGTCCGTCTCTGCATAAAGTAACAAATTCGGTATTTGAATAGGTTTGATTATTTGAACATTTACCTCCATGTGACCATTTTCCGCATTTGTGACATCGTTCTAGGTGTCGTGCTCTTCTTTTTGCTGCGGATTTTGATTTTCCTTTACCAAATTGTAACTTATTATCTTCGCATCTGGATTCTTTTCTAACTCCGTCCATTCTTTCTCTGATTACTGATACTATTTCACTCGGTAGTATGTCATTATTACGTTTAGTGATCAAAGCGTGTAGCATTAGACCATGGTTTAGTTCACAGGCAGTCTTCATTTTGTAAAAACCTAAAAAAAAATAAAAATTCAGAATGGGGGGAGAAGACTAGTTCTTTAGGGTCTGCTAGGGAAAGACCATTCGGGTTCCATTTTCGAGAACTACACGAAAACAGACAATCTAACTCTAACAGAAATACATATTATCCTTTAAAGACTTGATTCTCCCCACACTTAGTTAGCTGTGGTGTCGAAATTGTGATTAACTTCGTTGTCGACTTCCATCGGACCATGTATGTAATGTTTAACTCTGTGACCATTAACTTTAAATTCAATCCCATTTGAATTTATCAATTCTATCGTTCCGTATGGGAAAACTCTTTTGACTATGAATGGTCCAGACCATCTTGATTTCAATTTTCCAGGAAATAGCTTGAATCGTGAATTGAAAAGAAGAACTCTGTCTCCTTCTTTAAATTCTTTTGAACTTCTGATTCTTTTATCATGCCATTTCTTCGTTCTTTCTTTATAGATTAACAAATTTTCGTATGCTTCATGTCTTAATTCTTCTAATTCGTTTAGTTGACTTAATCGTAGACGTCCGGCTTCATGTAAATCAAGATTACATGTCTTCAAAGCCCAAAATGCTTTGTGTTCAATTTCTACAGGAAGATGACATGCTTTTCCATAAACAAGTCTAAAAGGTGTGGTTCCAATTGGAGTTTTGTAGGCTGTTCTAAAAGCCCAGAGTGCATCCTCCAATTTAATGGACCATTCCTTTGGATTTGATCCTAAGGTTTTCTCTAGAATACGTTTTAAAGCTCGGTTGGTATTTTCAACTTGTCCACTTGTTTGTGGATGATATGCGGTGGAGATTTTATGAGTTACTCCATATCTTTTAAGAACTTTCTCAAGTTGATTATTACAGAAATGAGTACCCCGATCACTTATTAAAGCTTTCGGTGTTCCAAACCTTGCAAAAAGACGTTTTAAAAAGTTGACTACAACTCGTGCATCGTTAGTTGGGAGAGCTTGTGCTTCCGCCCATTTAGATACATAATCAATGGCTACGAGTATATATAGATTATTATGAGATTTTGGAAATGGACCCATAAAGTCAATACCCCAAATGTCAAATACTTCACATACTTGGATGACATTTTGTGGCATTTCATCACGTTGACTTATTTTTCCGGCCCTTTGACATGCATCACAGGATTTGCAAAGAAGGTGTGCGTCTTTGTAAATTGTAGGCCAATAGAATCCAGCTTCATAAACTTTTCTTGCTGTTAGTTGAGGCCCATAATGCCCTCCTGTTGGTCCTGTGTGACAATGGTTTAAAATTTTACTAGCTTCATCTCCAAATACACATCGGCGTATTATTCCATCGGGACAACTTTTAAACAAATGTGGATCTTCCCAGAAATAGTGTTTTATATCACTGAAGAATTTCTTTCGTCTTTGGTACGATAATCCTTTTTCAAGGAATCCACAAACTAAGTAGTTTGCATAGTCTGCAAACCATGGGATTTCTTTATAATCTATCTTCAATAGATATTCATCAGGAAAGTTGTCTTGTATGGCCGATTCATTTAGAACTTCTAATTCGGGATTTTCAAGACGAGAAAGATGATCAGCGGCGAGATTTTCTGCTCCTCTTTTATCTCGGATTTCAATATCAAACTCTTGTAAGAGTAAGATCCAACAGATTAATCTTGGTTTAGCATCTTGTTTTGAAAATAGGTATCTAAGAGCAGAATGGTCGGTATAGACCACCGTTTTTGCTAGAACGAGATATGATCGAAATTTGTCAAAAGCAAAGACAATAGCAAGGAGTTCTTTTTCAGTAGTTGTATAGTTCGTTTGTGCTCCTTGTAACGTCTTACTAGCATAATATATAGGTTGAAATCGTTTTTCAATCCTTTGTCCTAAAACGGCTCCCATTGCAAAATCACTTGCATCGCACATTAGTTCAAATGGTAGATTCCAATTTGGTGTTATCATGATCGGCGCATTAGTGAGTTTTTCTTTAAGAATATTAAAAGATTTGATACACTCATCTGAAAAGATGAATGGCGCATCCTTTTCTAGGAGTTTATTCATAGGAGTGGCAATTTTAGAAAAATCTTTTATGAAACGTCGGTAAAAACCGGCATGCCCTAGAAAACTCCTAACTCCTCTAACATTGGTGGGATGTGGAAGTTTAGCAATTACATCTACTTTAGCTCTATCCACTTCAATTCCTTCTTTTGAAATTTTATGCCCAAGAACGATGCCTTCTTTAACCATGAAATGGCATTTCTCCCAATTAAGTACTAGATTTGATTTTTCGCATCTAATTAGCATTCATTCTAGATTAACTAGACATGATTTAAATGTATCACCGAAGACTGAAAAGTCATCCATGAATACTTCCATGCATTCTTCTATCATGTCATGAAAAATCGCCATCATACACCTTTGAAAGGTTGTAGGGGCGTTACAAAGTCCAAATGGCATGCGTTTGTAAGCAAAAGTACCATAAGGGCACGTGAATGTGGTTTTCTCTTGGTCTTCGGGTGCTATTGAAATTTGAAAATATCCGGAAAATCCATCTAGAAAACAATAGTAACTATTTCCGGCTAATCTTTCCAACATTTGATCTATGAAAGGTAAGGGAAAGTGATCTTTTCTGGTGGCGTCATTTAATTTTCTATAATCAATACATACACGCCATCCTGTTACAGTCCTAGTAGGAATAAGCTCATTTTTCTCATTTGTAATGACAGTCATACCACCCTTCTTAGGCACGCATTGAACTGGGCTTACCCATGGACTATCAGAGATTGGATAAATTAAACCTGCATCTAGCAGTTTAATAATCTCTTTCTTAACTACATCTTGCATATTAGGATTTAGTCTTCGTTGGCGTTGCACATACGTTTTATGACCTTCTTCCATAAGGATTTTATGTGTGCAATACGAAGGACTTATTCCTTTAATATCATGAATCTTCCATGCAATGGCTGGTTTATGAGCTTTCAACACAGAAATGAGTTGTGATTTCTCATTTTCAGTAAGAGAAGACGATATTATTACAGGTAATTCAGATTCACCATGTAAATAAGCGTATTCCAAATGGTTTGGAAGTGGCTTTAACTCTAATTTCGGAGGTTCTTCTATCGATGATTTATATCGATATCTGTCTTCTTCTTTTAGCATTTGAATTTCTTCTGTTGTTGGTTCATATCCATTAGCTATAAGTGTAGCTAACATTTCAGCTTCATCAATTGGTTCATTACCTTCTCCTAAAGAGCATTCTCCTGTTCCTTGTAATTCTGGAAATTCTTCTAATAATTCTGCATGTGCATCTATAGTTTGAATATAATAACATGTATCATCTGCAGATTGTGGTTGTTGCATTGCTCTATCAACTGAAAAGGTAACACTCTCATCCTCTATACTTAGGGTCAGTTTCTTACCGAACACGTCTATCATTGCTTTAGCCGTGTTTAAGAATGGTCTTCCTAATATGAGAGGAACTTGAGAATCTTCTTCCATGTCTAAAACAACAAATTCTACTGGAAATACTAAAGTACCAACTTTAACTAGCATGTTCTCCATTATCCCTCTAGGATATTTTATTGATCTATCGGCTAGTTGTATGCTTATTCTGGTTGGTTTCAATTCTCCAAGGTCTAGTTTAGTGTATAGTGAATACGGCATTAGATTTATACTAGCACCTAAGTCTGCCAATGCTTCTATTGAACTAAGACTACCTAGAAAACATGGAATTGTGAAACTTCCTGGATCAGATAATTTTTCTGGTATCTTATTCAACAGCACTGCTGAAAAATTTGCATTCATAGTGACAGCCGAGAGTTCTTCCATTTTCTTTCTATTTGTGATTAGATCTTTCAAGAATTTAGCATATCTAGGCATTCCTGAAATCACATCAATGAAAGGAAGATTTACATTTATCTGTTTAAACATATCCAAGAATTTGGATTGCTCGGCTTCAAGTTTCTCTTTCTTTATTTTACTCGGATAAGGAAGTGGTGGTTGGTATGGTTTAACATAAGGTTTATCCTTAACTGTGTTATCTTCATTAACCTTTTCAACTACCGGTTCTTTTTCCTTATCTTGATCAGGTTGTGGTTCTTGTGGAGTAGGAATAGTTTCATCAGAAGTTACAGGTATTTCAGGTGGTTTAAGTGTTGTACCACTTCTTGTGGTAATGGCTTTAGCTGTTTCATTCCGGGGGTTAGCATTTGTATCGCTAGGTAGACTTCCCGGTTTTCTTTCACCTATTAACCTTGCTAGGTTACTCACTTCTTGTTCCAGATTTTGAATAGAAGCTTGTTGGTTTCTAAATGCTTGAGCATTTTGTTCATTGGTCTGTTTCTGAGATGTGAAAAACTGCGTTTGAGTTTCAACTAGCTTCGTCATCATATCTTCTAAATTCGGCTTTTTATCATCGGGTTGTTGTGGTGGTTTGTTTTGAAAATTTGGTCTTTGCTGATTATAAGTATTATTGGATACTTGTTGATTGCTAGGACCTTGTTGGTTGTTGTATGGAATATTTAGGTTATAATTCTGGTTTTGATTGTAAATTGGTCTTGGTGGTTGATAATTATTCTGATAATTATTTCCAGGCCTTTGGTTTATGTATGAAATATTCTCTCTTTGTTCCATTGTTAATTCAATACTGAGACAATCTTTTGTCAAATGTGGTCCTCCACACTGCTCACAACTAATTCGTATTGAGTGAATATCTTTAGTCATCTTTTCCATTCGTCGTTCCACAGCATCTATCTTTGCGGAAATGGAATCTAAGTCATGGCTAGAATCGGCTCTAGCTGCTTTAGATGATCTAATGATATCTTTTTCTTGGTGCCACTCATGTGAGTGGGAAGCAGTATTATTAATAATTTTGTAAGCATCAGTTTCGGTTTTCTTCATAATAGAACCACCAGCTGCTATATCTATATCTTTCCTTGTAGTGATGTCGCATCCTTGGTAGAATATTTGTACTATTTGACAGGTGTCTAAACCATGTTGCGGACATCCTCTTAACAACTTTCCATATCTTGTCCACGCCTCATATAGAGTTTCATTTGGCTTTTGTGTGAACGTAACAATTTCTGCTTGAAGTCTTACGGCTTTAGATGCAGGAAAGAATTGTTTAAGAAATTTGTCAATTAAAACATCCCATGTATCGATCGCCCCTTCAGGTAATGATTCCAACCAATCTTTGGCTTCTCCCTTTAAAGTCCAGGGAAATAACATGAGATATATCTGTTCATCCTCCACCTCTCGGATTTTAAATAGTGTGCAGATCCTATTAAAGGTACGTAGATGTTCATTTGGATCTTCCTTCGGCGCACCACTAAATTGGCATTGATTAGTCACCATGTGTAGAATTTGTCCTTTGATTTCATAATCTGGCGCATTAATGTCTGGATGAGTAATTGCGTGACCTTGGCCAGTGCGTTTAGCTCTCATTCGGTCTTCCATACTTAAAGGTTCCAGATTCTCCATAATTGAATTTGTTGAATCGGTATCACTAGATGATTCTGATTTAATGGTTCGTTCCTCAACAATCTCTGTTTGAATGATTGGTGGTTCCGGAGGAAAGTTTAATGGTTCAGGATCTACGAACCGTTCCTGAATATTTTCCGGATTCTCAATTGTGAGGTCGGGTTCAAAAAATGGATTATCGGAAATTTGAACTGAAGTACTTGGTCGACTGGATGATGATTCTAAAGAAAAATCAACGGCGGTTATATTTGTTAAACGATGTCTTGATCGAGTTACAGGTGGTGAACGTACAAAAGGTGATGAACGTCGTGCTCGGTGCATTCACTGAATATCCTATTAGTTTTAAAAAGGAAAGAAAAATTATAATAAGTTATCCAATCAATAGACTTTTCTGATTTTGCCCACGTTTCGAATAGCCAAAAGATGCAGCAGAGGGGCAGGATTCGTTTGGTCTCAATATAATTGAGGACTGTTTGGCTCCAATAACCCGGTCCACGTACAAATCCAACTATTACTACGAACCAGAAAATTTTGATGTCTATTAATTTAATCACTTAAAATAAATTTTCGTAATTTTAAGAAATTTAGATAAGAAGTAGAAAAAATTCTAAGTTCTAAAAACTAGAATAGCGAGAAATAAGAGAGAAAAAGAGTTCGTCGCAAAAGGTCGAAAAAGAAAAAATGGTTGAAAAATAAAAGGTGACGGAAAAATAAAAGAAACTTATAAAAACTTAAAAATACTTGACTAACCTAACCTTATTACTACAACTAACTTAAAATTATAATCGCAAATTGAAATTACTAATTGGAATGATAATTGATACATAGTAAAAGGTGTCTAAAAATATTAAAGCTTACAGGAAAAAACTAAATCCCAAATGGAAATAACTTAAAAAAAAACTAAAACTTAAAAAGGCGTCGCAAAATTCTAAAGTACCTAAATCTTAGTTTAAAGAAAAAGCACTTAAGGAATTCTACGGCAAAGCCTAAAAATCTAGGATTACTACGGTAAATACTATGTCTAAAAACTAAGTACGAATAATAAAAATATAAAAATTACGCTAAAACAATTAAAAGATACAAAAATATAAAAGTTATAAAAAGTTATAAAAATATTAGATTTTATAAAAATATTATTTTTATATTTTTTTATATTATAGTATTAAGTAAATAAATAATAAAACTAAACAAAAGTAAAAATAACTAAATAAATTAAAAACTTAATTATAATAATAATAATAGTTTTAGGGTTTAAATAATAATAATTAAATAATATCCGTAATAAATGCGGAATTAGGGTTTGTTTTTGGCCTGGTCAAACCCCTCATGCGAGTCGCATGGAATAAGGGGGTGGGTCATGCGAGTCGCATGACCTGCCTTGCAGGTTCAAATCAGGGGGTCAAATGACAGGTTCAACGTAATATTTAATATTTTCTTTTCTTTTTTTCTGTTTTAAATTTAAATAAAATATATATATATAATTAAAATAAAAACTTAAAAATAAACTTAAAATACTTTATAATTTTGTAAAAATAAAAGAAAAACTTAAAAATATATTTAAAATACTTTTTTTTTTTCGGTTTTAAAAGATTTTTTTTTTTTTTTTTATCTTTTTAATTTTTATAATTTTAAACAAAAATATATATATAACAAAAACTAATTAAAACTTAAAATATAAATTTTTTATTTTTTTTTTATATTGACGTTTCGCTTCGGTGATCCCCGGCAGCGGCGCCAAACATACTTGATGTCGTACGAGGTGTATATAAAATAGTTTATATTTTACTAGGAAAAACTATTAAATACGATACAATTTTACACAAGATATTTATTTATTTATAGAATGGATATACTTAAACCTTGCTACAACACTTATAGGCAGTGTACCTAATCGTACAGTAGTGTAGTTTTTAGTAAGTCCGGTTCGTTCCACAGGGAAATCTTTAAACAAAGCTCAACGCTATATTAGTTTACTTTTATAAAAATACAAACATATATATAAGTAATATTATTATTATAAAGGGGGGTTTTTACCGTTTAATGACCGGTTTGTCGATTTTAAAACTTTAGTCGCAGTTAAAACCTAATGCAAAATATAAAATAAATACAAGACTTAAATTAAAGCGTAAAGTAAATAACGATAATGAAATTGCGAATAATAAAAGTGCGATAAAATAAACTTGCGATAATTAAAGAGTACGATAATTAAAAGTGCGATTAAATAACAATAAATAAAAGTGCGATAATTAGAAGTGCAATTAAATATAAAATAAAGGAAATTAAATATGAAATAAAAGAATTATGCTTATTTAAACTTCCGTAATCATGATGTTTGACGTGTTGATTTTAGTTTTATGCCCATGGGTTAATTGTCCTTTGTCCTGGATTATTTAATATGTCCGTCTGGTTTTTGTCCATAACAGTCCATCAGTCATAAATATAAAGTGCGAGTGTCCTCATCAAATTATTCTTATACCCGAAGTTAAATATTCCAACTAATTGGGGATTCGAATTGTAACAAGGTTTTAATACTTTGTTTAATGAATACACCAGGTTATCGACTACGTGTAAACCAAGGTTTTACTACTTTGTTAACAATTACACCAATTACCCTTGAATGTAATTTCACCCCTGTTTTAATTATTCTAGTGGCTATTAATCCATTCCCGTGTCCGGTTAAATGAACGATTATTCGTACATATAAATACCCCGCCCATCGTGTCCGATTGAGTGTATATGGTAATTTATAGGGACGCCCAATTGTAAATCTTTATATTAACATTAACAAACTATCATTTAGTTAAACAAATATAAAGCCCATTAATAGCCCATAGTCTAATTTCCACAAGTGTCGTTCTTTTATCCAAACCCCAATTATGGTACAAAGTCCAATTACCCAATTTTAGTAATTAGCCCAACATCATGATTACTTCGTTTTAAATAAGCATAATAATAACTTAGCTACGAGACATTAATATAAAAAGGTTGAACATAACTTACAATGATTAAAAATAGCGTAGCGTTACACGGACAGAATTTCGACTTACACCCTTAAAACATTCGCTAACATACCCTTATTATTAGAATTAAAATTAAAATTAAAATTAAAATATAAATTATATATATATATATCGTATATATGAGAGAGAGATATATTTTCTGTGTTTAAAACTCGGCAGAAAACTGGCTTTATATAGGACCTGGCCAGCATTTTCACTCCATGCGACTCGCATGGATTTTGTGCCTCTGGCCATGCGAGTCGCATGGCCACCCTGGATCCAGCCAAATTGGTTTGTTTTCTTCTTGCCGACGTAATATAATAATAATATATAATATAATATATAATTATATATAATTATATATATATTATATTATATTCTTGTGCATAGTAGACTAGATATTTTTGGTCCGTTGCGTCGGGCGTTTCTTCTTGGCTCAGGTCCCGGTTCCGGATTTTCGAACGTCCTTTCGTACAATTTTATATCGTGTACTTTGCGTCTTGTAACTTGTACTCTTGTCATTTTGAGACGTTCCTCATCAATATTTTGAACCTTTTTTATTGTCTTTTGTACTTTTGAGCTTTTTGGTCGTTTGCGTCTTCAATTCGTCGAATCTGTCTTTTGTCTTCACCTTTTATTATTTAAACGAATATCACTTGTAAATAGAACAATTGCAACTAAAAGCTTGTCTTTCTTGAGGAATAATGCTATGAAATATATGTTTGTTTTTAGCATTATCAAAGACATTTCTTCAGATTCGACACGTGAAAAGTAGGATGAACGGAGCTCAATTGTGTCGGAAGATCCAAACGGTAAGTACGGGTCCAATACGCTCCAAGATTTCAAAAGGACCAATGTATCACGGATTTAGCTTCCCACGCTTTCTGAAACGGATTACACCTTTCCAAGGTGCGACTTTCAACATCACGTGGTCACCCACTTGAAATTCGAAATCTTTACGTTTAAGGTCGGCATAACTCTTTTGACGGTCGCGGGCCGTCTTGAGCCTCGCTTGAATTTGGACAATCTTCTCGGTTGTTTCATGAACGAGTTCGGGTCCGTTGATTTGTTTTTCACCCACATCGGCCCAACAAATAGGAGAACGGCACTTGCGGCCACACAATTGTAACATCCCGCATTTTTCCGTTAAATTATTTTAACGCCCGTCTTTTTATTTTAATAATATCCTCAGTATCTCGATTCGTATCCTCCATTAGCTTACATTCTTAAAATATTTTCGTCATTTGGATTATAACATCTCTCGTGTAATTTAAAAATATTCGTTCGGTTAATTCCCGCACCCGATTACAAACTTGAGGGACTAAACTTGCCAAAGTGTCAAAGATTTGACTAGGTCAAAGGAGTCAAACACCACCTCATCCATTCATTATTTTCATTTTCATTTTTATTTTCTTCTCATACTTTCACATTTTCTCTAAATTCTCCAAACAAAGAATTCATCATCCATTCATGATCTAGCAAGTGTTTCACAAAACAAATTACATATTTGGAATCCTCCCTTCATCCTCTTCGACTTGATACCAATTTCATCTCATTTGGGTAACTTTCTAAAATCACTAGATTTTGTGTTCTTGATGTTTTTGAATTATAAAAGTGTTAATTAGTGTCTATGGCTCGTGTATAACATGAATATATGTTTTGTTTGTTCGATTTGTTGATTTGAGTAACTAGTTTGAACACTTGAAAATGGGTTTGCTTAATCTTTTATTTTGGAAGATTTAATGTTGTTAAATTGTTAAAGTTCATGTTTTAATTGTGTTACTAGTATCACTAGCTTCGTTATGATGCGTAGGTTGATTAAGAAAACTTCAAATACATGATTTGTGATTTTTGTGAATTTTGATTAGGGTTTGATGAACTTGAAATGAACTTTTGATACTTTGGATGCCATGAAATATTGTTAGTAAGTGTTTAGTTGTATTGCATGAGTAATTACCTTCGAAATGGCATATCATATGTGTGGATTGGATTCCCGAATCATGTAATGCATTTCAAGAACTTGAAACTTTGAAAATGGACCTTGAATGACCACTTGGCGAGAAATCAGTTATTTTAAATGATGTTTTCACTTGATGAAAAGTAGTTAGTTGTGTTCCTTGTCAAAATACCTTTCCGATGATATAAGATACATGTTTTGGTTGTTTGCGGGTCATAAATAGTGATTGTTTGAAGTTAGGTTCGTGCATAAAACTTAAAAACTGTCAGATTTCTCTGCACAGGTAATGGCGCGGCGCGCCATATACCCGCGCGGCGCGCCAAAGTAGGCTGTCCAACTTTGTCCATTTTTGGAAAATGTTTGCTATGCTACGCACCTCCGATTCACATGAGACTTGTTCTAACATGCTTATACATGAATAAAAACCTCAGAAAAATAGTTCGGGACCCGACCCGAACGTGTTGACTTTTTCGTTGACTTTGACCGACCAAAGTTTGACTTTTTGTAAAACTTAACCAAATGATTATGCAATCCTTCTAACATGATTCTTTACTTGTATCTTGCATGAAACTTGACAATTTGATTCACATGCTATATAATCGAGTCGTAACGAGCCATAGGACTAATTGAACATCTTTGACCGATCGTGTTTACCGTTATTGATGCAACCCTATTTGTTTAGGTCAAGACTAGCTTTGTCTTTGCACGCGTTTACTTATTGAAGTACTTTATTACTCTTGCACTCAAGGTGAGATCATAGTCCCACTTTTACTCTTTTGAACTTATATTTGGGATGAGAAAACATAAACGTTTCTTCTTAACTAAGTGAACACAAGTACAGGAAAACAAACATTCTACATACGAGTTTAGAATGAAAGCCTCAATTCGATTATCATTAGTTACACTTGCAGGGTGTAAGTGTAGGCGTGAACTTATGTTGTATGGCCATATGGGTTTGACAAACCCTCATCTTGGACGGTTCGCTACCGTCTACGGATGAAATATATTTTCGAGAAACAGTGTTGTTCTAGCACTATTAATGGGGTATCAACGGACGGAACATTAAGCCTTGATAATTGGGTGCTCGTGAATATTAACTTTTAGAATGTATTACTATTATTTCAACTTTGCAAATCTTGTGGTTCGGCTTACTTTACTTACTCAATTACTTACTTAAACCTATGATTTCACCAACGTTTTCGTTGACAGATTTCTATGTTTTTCTCAGGTCTTTGAACGATATGTGAAACATGCTTCCGCTCATTATTTGATATTTACATTGGATGTCGAGTATATATGCACTACATGGAGCGTCTTTTGACTTTCTTTAAACTGTGTCGCATAGTATTCACTTGTACTTATAACTTTGTAACGTAACTTTGGATGAACAATTCTTGTAAACTTTGAAACAAATCTTAACTTTTGAAATGAATGCGACATACTTTTGATCAAACATTATTTTTTAAAGACCTACGACCACGTAACGGGACCTAAGTAGTCGACGCCGTCAATGACGATTTGTAGGGGTCGCTACAAGTGGTATCAGAGCTTTGGTTGTAGGGATTTAGAGTTCATTGGTGTCAACCCCGAGTCATAGGGTACATTAGTGAATCTAGACTATAACCGACATATAGACTGAAGTAGGAATTACTTGATTATTTGTGCATTATACTCGAACTCTTTTATCATATCTAACTCGTATTCGATCTTGATCTTACGTTGATAAATTTTGTTGACGCGCCACCTTGACTTTATGAAGTAATGTTAAATGCACATGTGAATCAGGGTAATATAATTTCCGGGATTATATTACGGTGATTCACATGAACGTTCTGACATTATGACATAAAGAATTTAAGGCGAGTCAAGGAAAATTTTTCTCTCTATCCTTTTTCCGTATCACGGTTAGTATTGTTGAAAATACTAATCAACGATATTCTTGTGTCATGAAGGAACAATGGCTCACCAAGGTCAACACAATACTCCTCCCGAAACTCTAGAACAAGCTCTTCAACAAATGATAGCCACCGCCGTGGGTGAGGCCATGGCCGATCACTTTTCCAACAACAATAATCAGGGAGCCGGTAATTCAAACGAGGGGTGCTCCTACAAAAGCTTCATGAAGTACAACCCTCCCACTTTCGATGGAACCGGGGGACCAGTTGCTCTCACCCGATGGTTTGATCAAATGGAATCCGTTTTTAGCATAAGCGGTTGTCGAGACCGAGGTAAGGTCAAATTCTCCACCCTCACTTTCACCGGTGTTGCTCTCTCATGGTGGAACACGTATGTACGATCGGTGGGTATCGATGAAGCCCACACACTCCCTTGGACCAAATTAAGAGAAAGAATGATCACTAAATATTTCCCGCGCGATGAGACTCGAAGGCTCGAACAGGGACTAAGAAATTTAAAAACGGTCGGGAATGACCTCGAAGCTTATAATCAACGGTTTGCCGAACTAGCCTTAAGTTGTTCGAATCTCATGACTCCCGAGTCCCTAAGAGTTGAACTTTACATGGATGGCCTCCCTAAGAGCATTCAACACGGGGTAATGACATCCAAACCCACTAACCTACAAGAGGCTTTAATGATGGCCCGCCAATCTATAAAAACGGTGAATGAAATTGAAGCGCCGACACCAACGGCTGAGGACCAACCGGGTAACAACAAAAGAAAATGGGAAGCCTCTCAATCAAGAAACCACAACAATAACAACCTCACCAAAGAGCCTTTTTCCCCGGCGGCAAGAAGGGGTATGCCGGAAAACTACCTTTTTGTAACTAATGCCACAATCATCACGTTAGTGAATGTGGTAAGCTAATTTGCCGCCGATGCCAAGGAAGGGGTCATATGGCCAAACATTGTGGAAGTATCGCCCCCGTCACTCAAAAGGAGCCCAATGTAGCGAAAACGGGTGTTTGTTATAAGTGTGGCCAACCGGGTCATTTTAGAAATGCTTGTCCAAAGAATAAAGCTAAAACCAACGCACGCCATTGAACCTTCAACATTTACACCTAGGATGCTCGAGATGACAACTAGTCACGGGTACGTTTCTTCTCAAAATTCTCAGGTTTCATGTTTATTCGATTAGGATGTCGATAAATGTTTTGTATCCGAGGCTTTGGAGCCTACTATTTGCACTCCACCATTTTCCCTAGGTACTACTTACGCCATTTAAGTGACCAACAAAAATTTTTTGTGTATCGATAAATTTTATCGGAGGATATACGTTAAACTTATTGGGTGGATAATTTGAATTGTGACTTGACACCTATAGAATTAAGGAGCTCAAAACCTATTCATTAAGGAGAAATGTTTCCCTACAATTATGTATAGATCATTGGAACTAAGTAACTTTCGGTTGAAAACCGATATCCTCTTCCTCGTATCCATGACCTCATGATTATTTACATGAATCTCGCGTATATTCCAAACCAACCTCTGTTCCGATTATCATCAATTGAGGGATTAGGGATAAGATGTCTCCTAACCCGCTTTTAAAACTCGCTACGATAGTTGTAAATTTCTTTTAGTACCGTTCGATTATCTAGGCCTCTGCCCGTATTCATAGGCCTCCTGAACCGCGTTTGTAAACTTATCTAGACAAAAATCGTTACCATACTTATAATTGATGTTCTAAACCTATTCAAGTAAAGAAGAAAACGAACAACGTCTCCGTCTTACGCTCGAACTCTTGAGAAAAGAGCAACTCTATACCGAATTCTCCAAGTGAGAATTTTGGATAAACGAAGTCAAATTTCTAGACCATGTTGTTAGTGGTCAAGGAATTACAACACATCTCGCAATTGGAACCACACGTAATTGGGAAACCCTCACGACTCTGACTTGTACTCGTAGAATCTTAGATCTCGCCGATTATTACCGCAGATTCATTTTCGACTTTTTCTCGTGTTACTCGTCCTTTAACCCCGTTAACTCCCCCAGGAAAGGACTAAACCTCTCCATGTCCGAACTTTTAACGCGATTATTCACACCAACCTTACTAGCTAAATTCATGTAACACAATGAAATTCAAATATGGAAATATTTCTACTTGAACGCCCGAAGGGCATACTCTCTCGACTCGAAATCAGGGAAACTGAAATTCGTTATTTTTGCACGAACGATTGGAATACTTAATTATGGATCCGATCGATCTTCTCATCACCACGTACCATGTTACATAACACTGTTATTTCACTATGACCGTCTGATATTACTGGGACCCAAGATAACACACAATCCAAGGATACTTCCTTTCTCTTTGACTTATTGTCCTCATGCTCCTGATACGGACAACTACTACTCGACCCCGAACTATACAACTACGTGTTCTATCTCGTTTTCCCACCAGGTCTCAACATTTGACCACTAGATGCACGAAATGGCTACTTCAGGATGTGAGCTCATCCTATTCTAAGTTCTCATTCCACTCCTGTCCTTTCGCTTGTACTTTTTTATAAGGAAACCTTTTATATACTTTCTCAATGGAGAGAGAGACTCATCATGTATTACTAGTATTCACCACGAGGGTGAATAGACCTGGAAAATGTTCTCTGTAGCTAGTAAGGAACTTGTTCCAATGAACGTTTTCAAACCCTAACTAGCTTGTTCAAACACATCTTAATTCTATTCCAACATGGTGTACCATTGTCGATTATCTCATATCATAATACTCGTTTCACTTCTAGTGTTACAAGAAGCCTTAGAGACACGTTTAAACATGAGTACCACGCATCATCCACAACCAACGGACCAAACAAATGTACGTTTCACATCTTGGAAAGACATGTTACAAACTTGTATTGTTGCCTTTAGTTGTCTCCTCTCACACAGCAGTTACCATTCGTGTATTAACGCCGCACTTCCGAAACCCTATATGACTGCAAATGTTATACCCCTATTCGTTGGACCAAAGCATGTGGCAAGCAAATCACCGGATCCGAACTCATTCAAGAAATAACAGTTGAGATCGTACAAGTCCGAGAAGGACTTAAGATGACCCGTAGTCGCCAAAAGGGCTATACCGATATTCGACGTAAACCTCTCGAATCCCAAGTCAGTAACCGTGTAATATTGAGAACTCGCACCTTGGGAAGGTGTAATCCGTTTCGGGAATCAGGGAAAGTTAAAACCGCGATATATTAATCCTTTTGAAACCTTGGGGCGTATTAGAACCGCTCCTACCGTTTAGAACTTTCGACTCAATTAAGTTTCTGTTTACCCTACGTTCCATGCAACAAACTTAGAGACGTGTCCTACGGAACAGGAACGTGCTACTCTCCTAGATAAACTTACTATTGATGGCAAACTCCCCTTCATGGGAAACTGGTTGAAATTGTGGATCGTAAAACCAAGTCTTAATACAAACTGAGATCTCGGCTGTAAAAATTTGTGGGAATGCCCAAGGACGTATCTTCACTTATTCATAGCATTGACAACACTAGGTCTCGAGTAAGAAACAACGACTATTGCTTCCAACTAAATTTCGAGACGAAATTTCTTTTAAGGTGTGGGTAATGTAACATCCCGCATTTTTCCGTTAAATTATTTTAACGCCCGTCTTTTTATTTTAATAATATCCTCAGTATCTCGATTCGTATCCTCCATTAGCTTACATTCTTAAAATATTTTCGTCATTTGGATTATAACATCTCTCGTGTAATTTAAAAATATTCGTTCGGTTAATTCCCGCACCCGATTACAAACTTGAGGGACTAAACTTGCCAAAGTGTCAAAGATTTGACTAGGTCAAAGGAGTCAAACACCACCTCATCCATTCATTATTTTCATTTTCATTTTCATTTTCTTCTCATACTTTCACATTTTCTCTAAATTCTCCAAACAAAGAATTCATCATCCATTCATGAACTAGCAAGTGTTTCACAAAACAAATTACATATTTGGAATCCTCCCTTCATCCTCTTCGACTTGATACCAATTTCATCTCATTTGGGTAACTTTCTAAAATCACTAGATTTTATGTTCTTGATGTTTTTGAATTATAAAAGTGTTAATTAATGTCTATGGCTCGTGTATAACATGAATATATGTTTTGTTTGTTCGATTTGTTGATTTGAGTAACTAGTTTGAACACTTGAAAATGGGTTTGCTTAATCTTTGATTTTGGAAGATTTAATGTTGTTAAATTGTTAAAGTTCATGTTTTAATTATGTTACTAGTATCACTAGCTTCGTTATGATGCGTAGGTTGATTAAGAAAACTTCAAATACATGATTTGTGATTTTTGTGAATTTTGATTAGGGTTTGATGAACTTGAAATGAACTTTTGATACTTTGGATGCCATGAAATATTGTTAGTAAGTGTTTAGTTGTATTGCATGAGTAATTACCTTCGAAACGGCATATCATATGTGTGGATTGGATTCCCGAATCATGTAATGCATTTCAAGAACTTGAAACTTTGAAAATGGACCTTGAATGACCACTTGGCGAGAAATCAGTTATTTTAAATGATGTTTTCGCTTGATGAAAAGTAGTTAGTTGTGTTCCTTGTCAAAATACCTTTCTGATGATATAAGATACATGTTTTGGTTGTTTGCGGGTCATAAATGGTGATTGTTTGAAGTTAGGTTCGTGCATAAAACTTAAAAACTGCCAGATTTCTCTGCACAGGTAATGGCGCGGCGCGCCATATACCCGCGCGGCGCGCCAAAGTAGGCTGTCCAACTTTGTCCATTTTTGGAAAATGTTTGCTATGCTACGCACCTCCGATTCACATGAGACTTGTTCTAACATGCTTATACATGAATAAAAACCTCAGAAAAATAGTTCGGGACCCGACCCGAACGTGTTGACTTTTTCGTTGACTTTGACCGACCAAAGTTTGACTTTTTTTCAAACTTAACCAAATGATTATGCAATCCTTCTAACATGATTCTTTACTTGTATCTTGCATAAAACTTGACAATTTGATTCACATGCTATATAATCGAGTCGTAATGAGCCATAGGACTAATTGAACATCTTTGACCGATCGTGTTTACCGTTATTGATACAACCCTATTTGTTTAGGTCAAGACTAGCTTTGTCTTTGCACGCGTTTACTTGTTGAAGTACTTTATTACTCTTGCACTCAAGGTGAGATCATAGTCCCACTTTTACTCTTTTGTACTTATATTTGGGATGAGAAAACATAAATGTTTCTTCTTAACTAAGTGAACACAAGTACAGGAAAACAAACATTCTACATACAAGTTTAGAACGAAAGCCTCAATTCGATTATCATTAGTTACACTTGCAGGGTGTAAGTGTAGGCGTGAACTTATGTTGTATGGCCATATGGGTTTGACAAACCCTCATCTTGGATGGTTCGCTACCGTCTACGGATGAAATATATTTTCGAGAAACAGTGTTGTTCTAGCACTATTAATGGGGTATCAACGGACGGAACGTTAAGCCTTGATAATTGGGTGCTCGTGAATATTAACTTTTAGAATGTATTACTATTATTTCAACTTTGCAAATCTTGTGGTTCGGCTTACTTTACTTACTCAATTACTTACTTAAACCTATGATTTCACCAACGTTTTCGTTGACAGATTTCTATGTTTTTCTCAGGTCTTTGAACGATATGTGAAACATGCTTCCGCTCATTATTTGATATTTGCATTGGATGTCGAGTATATATGCACTACATGGAGCGTCTTTTGACTTTCTTTAAACTGTGTCGCATAGTATTCACTTGTACTTATAACTTTGTAACGTAACTTTGGATGAACAATTCTTGTAAACTTTGAAACAAATCTTAACTTTTGAAATGAATGCGACATACTTTTGGTCAAATGTTATTTTTTAAAGACCTACGACCACGTAACGGGACCTAAGTAGTCGACGCTGTCAATGACGATTTGTAGGGGTCGCTACAACAATGCTTCGAAAGGTGCGGCATTAATACTCGAATGATAGCTGTTGTTATAAGAAAATTCGGCTAGCGGCAAATGATGTTCCTAAGCTTTTCCGAAATCAATAACACAAGCACGCAACATGTCCTCCAAAGTTTGAATCGTGCGTTTGCTTTGTCCGTCAGTTTGCGGGTGATATGCGGTACTCATGTCGAGGCGTGTTCCCAAGGCTTCTTGTAAGGATCGCCAAAATATAGAAGCGAAACGGGCATCTCGGTATGAAATAATCAATAAGGGCACGCCATGACGAGATACAATTTCCTTTATGTATAGTTGAGCGAGTTTGTCCATCATATCAGTTTCTTTCATGGCTAAGAAGTGAGCAGATTTGGTAAGACGGTCAATGATAACCCAGATGGTATCGTATCCGCCCACCGTCCTTGGTAGTTTCGTGATAAAGTCCATCGTTATTCTTTCCCACTTCCATTGCGGGATTTCTGGTTGCTGAAGTAACCCAGATGGCCTTTGATGTTCGGCCTTAACCTTTGAACAAGTCAAACACTTCCCAACGTAAGTAGCAACATCCTTCTTAAGATTAGGCCACCAATACTGTTCCTTGAGATCGTGGTACATCTTACCGGCTCCTGGATGAATCGAATATCTTGACTTGTGGGCTTCGTCTAGGATGAGGATTCGTAAATCCCCATAGCTAGGCACCCAAATTCTTCCGGCATGATATCGGAGTCCAGTCTCCTTAACCTCGAATCGAGAGACGAGAATGTTCAAGTGTTTATAAGAAATATTCTCTTTTTTGAGAGCCTCATCTTGGGCTACTCGGATTTGGCTATTGAGATTCGAATGGATGGTGATGTTCAAGGCTCGGACACGAAGGGGTACCATTCTTTCCGTTTGGCTCAAAGCATCGGCTACAACATTTGCTTTGCCAGGATGGTAGTTAAGTTCATAATCGTAATCGTTCAATGTTTCGATCCACCGTCGTTGTCTCATGTTCAGTTGTTTCTGATCGAAAATGTGTTGGAGGCTTTTGTGGTCGGTGAAGATAGTACTTTTAGTCCCGTAAAGATAATGTCTCAACAATTTGAGCGCAAAGACAACGACACCAATTTCGAGATCGTGTGTCATGTAATTTCGCTCTTGAATCTTCAGTTGACGAGAGGCATAAGCAATAACCTTTGTTCGTTGCATCAATACACAACCAAAACCATGTTTCGAGGCGTCGCAGTACACAACGAAGTCGTCACTACCTACGGGAAGTGATAAGATAGGTGCAGAGGTTAACTTCTATAACGACCCATCCTCATCTATCTAGACGAATACATTACATTTGGTTACATCGCGAGGTACTTGACCTCTATATGATACATTTTACAAACATTGCATTCGTTTTTAAAAGACAAACTTTCATTTCATCGAAAGTTAAACAGGCATGCAAACCATTTCCTAATATATCAATCTATCAATGACTTCTTATCACTCTTGATGAACTTAATGACTCGAATGCAACGTCTTTTAAAATATGCCATGAATGACTCCAAGTAATATATTTAAAATGAGCAAATGCACAGCGGAAGATTTCTTTCATACCTGAGAATAAACATGCTTTAAAGTGTCAACCAAAAGGTTGGTGAGTTCATTAGTTTATCATAAACAATCATTTCAATTATTTTAATAGACCACAAGATTTTCATTCTTTCCATAAATATACTTCTCATATCAGGCATTTCGTAAACTGCATAGAGATAAAAATCATTCATATGGTGAACACCTTGTAACCGACATTAACAAGATGCATATAGAATATCCCCATCATTTCGGGACACCCATCGGACATGATAAAATCGAAGTACTAAAGCATTCCAAATTCCAGAATGGGGTTTGTTATGCCCATAGATCTATCTTTAGGATTCGCGTCAATTAGGGGCCAGTTCCCTAATTCTTAGGCTACCAAGCTAAAAGGGGCATATTCGGCTTTGATCCATTCAACCATATAATGTAGTTTCAATTACCTATGTCTATTTCGTCAAACATTTATAAAAGCGCATGTATTCTCAGTCCCAAAAATATATATTGCAAAATCATTTAAAAAGGGAGTAATGAAACTCACGCATATAAATATTGTAAAACAGTTAATAAAGTATTTGCATGTATTCTCATCTCAAAAACGTAAAGAGTAAAAGGGAGCAAATGAAACTCACTGTATTGTATTTTGTAGTAAAAATACATATGACGACATTGAACAACTGAACAATGCAGGGTTGGCCTCGGATTCACGAACCTATATTATTCATATATTTATTAAAGCATATACTTGTAATCGAACAAGTTTAGATATTATTATTAATTGCTATTTCAGTAACTTGTATGTTTCATTGATAACTATATTAACTATATTTATTTTATATACATTAGGTAAATAATTAGTATTTATTATGAAAATATTAACGTTTTTATGCGATATGTTTTAAATATATTCTTATATAGCTATTTATTTGGTAAAATAATATTAATAATAATAATAAATAAAAATTTGTATCTTTTTATGATAATAATAATAATACTAAAAGTAATTAGATTTAGTAATAATACTGCTATTAATAGTTTTGATAATAATACTTAATAATAAAAATAATGTTAGTAATAATACTAATTTTAATGAAAAGATAATAATGATAAGATAAAAATGTTAGTTTTCATAAAAATAATATTTTAAATAATAATGGTACTTTTAATAAAAATAATGATTCTAATAGCAATTTTAATAGTCATATTAATAATAATACTATATCTTTTAATAATAATAATAATGATAGTAATATTAATTATACTAATAATCTTATTTCTAATATTGGTAATAATAATAATAATAATAATAATAATAATAATAATAATAATAATAATAATAATAATAATAATAATAATAATAACACAAATAATAAAAGTGCTACCTTAATGAAACAAGCTTTAAAAAGATAAATGCCTCGGCCCGGGCTCGAACCCGCGACCCCTCGAATAAGCACACACACCACTAACCATTGAACCGCCCATTACTTTCATGAAACATTTCGTGGGTTTAATAACTTAAACTATGCGGAGCTGTTTGTTTCTCTCAAAACCCAAATCATATCATTACTAACACAAATCAACCCGTCATCCTAATCACTACTACGTTATCATTCGACCTTCTATCAGAATCACAATCATGATCATTAGCCGATCCTACTACATTCGCAATTGCATTATGCACCCTCAAAAATACATCTTGGGCCGAAAAACCAAACCCCACATCGCCAAGTTCATCATCAGGCTCAAAGTCCTCTTTCTCATTAACATAAATATAAATTTGTTATTACCCTATTATTGGATCCAAGAAACGGGTCCACTATCTTAATCATTGTTCTTGTATCATGACTTATTAAATTTATGATATACCCATTACTAAAGACATGATCTCGACATATTATTCTATATACAACCACTCACCATTATCCCTATTATTACTTCTATTGTCTCTATCATCCCTCTCTTCTTTGGTTCTTGTTATCACCATCTTCAACATCTAACGTATCCATTATCGTCATTTTCTTTATTTGTAATCATCATCATATACATCACGGTGTTTTGTTTCGAACGAGGAAGAGAAGAAAAAAAAATAGACTGTAGCAGTTGTTTCAACAAAAACGAAGGTTGCAACAGTATGGGTGTTGGGCTGTGATGTTAACCGAAGTGGAATAGGAATTCAAGTTACAGTTAATTATGATGACGACTTAAGCAAACAGTAGCAGTAGCATAGCAGGTTTAAACGATTGATGGTCTTGGTTTTTCTTTGACCGTACAACAGAAAACATTATGGTAACATTAGCAATAAACAACTATGATGATGGCAGTAGTAGTGGAAGAGGTTGGAGGTTGCAGGTTGATCATGGATGATTGGTTTTTAGTTTTAGAAAAGAAAGGAAATTATAGTAGTAGTGTTGGAGGTGATAATTGTAGGATGTTGATGGTTATCGAAGAAGTAAAAAGAAATAAAAACATTGGTGGGTATAATGGTGGTCGATGGCTGTTTGTTCTTGGTTTGGGTTTGAACCGAAAACAGAAACATAAAAGAGATTGTTGATTTGTTGAATTGTTAAATGGGTGGTGGTTCTTTAGGGTGGTTTACGGTTTTGAAGTGGGTGGTGAAAGTACGAATGGTTTTTATCAATATCCTTGAGTTAAAATGTTTGATGTATAGCAAAGAGATTCGTCCGATTCAATTAAGCAGACAAAACAATACAACGAAAAAAAAAACAAAATTAGATAATGACTTGAAGTAAATCGTATCACATAATAAGATATAAAATAGATTTGAAGACAGAAACAAAATACAGAGAAGAAAAAAATAACCATCGAATATGATGTCTAACAGAAAATCGTACTAGTTGATACAGATACATGTAATCCAGTAGACAAGAACAAAAATCTAATAAAGATTGATAGTGATAGTAAATAGGTTCGTGTAATATATATCTGCTCTAGTAATTTATGTATGCTACTTATAATTAATAATTATAAACATATTAATAATAATATTGTTATTATTTATATTAATAACAATAATAAATAAGTAATAATAATATTACTATAACAACTAGATTTTTAACTTGTAATAAGATTTCATATTTTAACCTTTCATGTTATAAATTATTTAATACTTATGTTTTATAATAACATAATTGAATATGTAATATTTATATAATTTATATATAATACAATGTACATATATTATTAATTATATAGAAGTCATTCATATACATATATATATTCATTCTAATAGCAACTTAGCTATTATATATATTATTTTACATTTTTAACTTTAATGTTTATATTATATTTTATTACTTCTAATTATTATATATATATATATATATATATATATATATATATATATATATATATATATATATATATATATATATATATATATATATATATATATATATATATATATATATATATATACTTACATTTATATTTACATATTTATTTACACACAGTTGTTCGTGAATCGTCGGGAATAGTCAAAGGTCAATTTATTACATGAAAATAAATTCCAAAATTTTTTTGAAACTCAATATTACAGACTTTGCTTATTGTGTCGAATTCATATTAAGATTAAGTTTAAATTTGATCGAAAATTTCCCGGTCGTCACAGTACCTACCCGTTAAAGAAATTTCGTCCGAAATTTGAGTGAGGTGATCATGGCTAACAATAAAAATGTCTTGATGACGAATATGAGTTGATAAATAGAGTTTTATCACCGTTGAATAATTTGGATAAAACGATTCGATTACTCGAAGCATATGAATGAAGCTATCACAAAAGATTGAGATAAGGTAATAGATATTCGTCTTTACTTTTGACGTAGTCATGGCGGATTTCCGGAATTCAAGGGAAAAGATAGAATTATCAAGATAATATGTTCTTGATATGTTTAGAGGTTAGATAGAATGTAAGAGTCGTGTAACATGGCACATGATGACGTTATAGTCTGTGAATCATCATGTTTCATTAGAAACTCAGCACGACTTACTGTATGTAATCACTTTGATCGAGTGTCATTATATTATACTAACTCATGCATCAATTTCCAACACCACTTCAAAAACATTCATATTTTAAATTCAATCTTTTCAGAATTTAGAAACCAAAACAGTTTTTTTCCGATGTAACACTGATATCGTGAAGAGATAAATGATTTCAGATAAGAATAGTTATGAAAATATCTTCAGGAATATAGAGGATATTTATGATGAAAGATTCGATGATATCTTAGAATTTCTAATATTAAAGGATGATGAAGAAGATTTATTTGTAAATGTTTAGAGTCAGAAGCAAGGTATTCGTTATTGACCTCAGCAGATACTGAATCATTTAGATTCTTTGAAGGCAGATTTAGTTTGTGTGATTTATCCAAAGCCTCCTTCCTGGTTTGCTCAATCCGTTTTCCAGTTTCAAATTTTCTTTTGAGCTTTTCCAACGTATCTTTATTTATCATCAAACTTTTGACTTTTAAAGTCATCTACAATTTTTGCTGCTTCATTCAGCTTTTTCATAATTCATAGAATTGTTTCGCAGACTGGGTGCTTCTTCAGAATTTCAGAATGGAAGATCATATTTCTAAGAGATAAATGTTATATGTCTATAACTTTTGATGTAGTAACGCTGCAAGATTTCAAAATACTGATTGCTAATTCCCGATTACTGATATGGTAATTCTCGTTTCAAGATGTGGATGAGTATATGATAGGGTTTTAATGAACAGATATAATGGTTTTTCGGAGAGACTTAAGCCGATGAGTAATGAAGTTGCTGGTAAGTTTCTGCTAATATGGTGGGATATAAACGGTTCCCCGGTAACAACAAAAGAGCACGCATATATAACAAGGTTATAATAAGGTTGTTTTGAATGAACAGTCAAAGTTGACTTGCTGGAGCTGTGACAAAACTGGCTATCTCGAACAGGAGTTGCAAAGTTATTTTCAATAATAATAACGCTAAAGGAATTAGCACAACTAAGTGTTACACGTTTACTCAGGTTCCGAGAGTTTTTCAGGTGCATAACTATATGCATAAATCTTTCCTTCCGTAGATAACGTGTGGTTGGATCATCCTCTCGATTGAGGTGTTTTCAAGAATTATGAAAGGTTTGAACGCAGATTGTAATCGTCAAGATACAAACGAGGTTTAAGATGAAATCAAGTGGCAAACTTGAAGGAATGTTTAGTTTCATATGTTATAATCAATATTTTAATTCATTTTAATTATCTAATGTTGGTAGTCCACAATTAGTTGTCCACAGTTAGTAATTCAACAATTCATATATAGTTTAATATATTATATTCGAATTAATTAATACATGTCGTGACCCGTTATATACATGTCTCAGACTCTATCACAACTCAAGGTATATATATTATTTTAGAATCAACCTCAACCCTGTATAGCGAACTCAAGCATTACAGCATATAGAGTGTCTATGGTTATTCCAAATAATATATATAGATGCGTCGATATGATATGTCAAAACCTTGTATACATGTCCCGATATTTAAAGTGCGTAAAATAAATAACAGAAATTAAATGACGATAAATAATATTGCGATAAATAAATGTAATCAGTTAGCTAGGAACAGTTAGCTGGAAACAGTTAACTGGAAACAGTTAGCGTGAATTCTTAACCAATTTTCTCATAGTCAATTTGTTTGTTTCTAACAAATTTTATTTTGTCCAATGTTTTCTTAATTATGCCACTTGTTGGATTCTGATAAGTCAAAATCCAAATATGAATTTGAATGAAAATGGTTATTCTGTGGTGAACGGATTCGTACTTCTGTGGTTGTAAGTAGGATAGTAAATGACCATTGAATCAGATTCGAAGAATGTACAGTGTAACTTATTAATGTGAAATCTAAATATTTCTAGGGTATTACCTACCCGTTAAAATATTTTCACCATTAACAGTTTGTACAAAAGAATTTTTAATTACAATCTTTATGAAAATATACTTACATATATATTTTCCTCAGATGTAATCATGGATTTAATGAGTTAATATGATATTATCTCATCTGATTTACCGTTAGAACAAGAATATATAATCTCTAAAACATTAGAGATTACATAATCGCTATGTCGAACGAAGATAAATGATGTAGAACGTCATGTAGAACGATGATTATACTCGAGGTACAGAATGAGATGTTGAGGCATGTTATGTTGAAACTTAGATTGTTGGTGGTACTGTTGGTGCCGGTGATGTTGCTGAAGCTGGTACGTTTTGCACCATATTTTCCAAGGCTACAACTCGGGCGCGAAGCTCGTTGACTTCTGCTATTACTTCGGGATGATTGTCGGTCAGAACAAGTGGATGAATAAGGTTTAGAATTATGGATAGAATATAATCGTGTCGAGATACTCTGGAAATGAGGCTGAAAATAGTGTTTCGGATAGGTTCGACGGTAAGTGCTTTAGGTTCATCGTTGAGAGGGCAATAAGGTGGGTGGAAGGGATCACCTTCTTCTTGTCTCCAGTGATTAAGTAGACTACGAACCCATCTCCAATTCATCCAGAATAGATGATGGCTAATTGGTTGATTCATTCCGGTCATACTTTTTCGGAGCTTAGGTGAACATCCATGTCGGAATAGCTGTCAGAATCCGAGGAACTTGAACTACTGGCGAGTTCCATTTCGTATGATTGAATAAAGAATTTTCGATATGAAATGATTTTCGGATATCGGATGGTATTCTAATTACATAGATTATTTATATATATAGAACAAAAGATTTCCTTAGATTACGGAGGAATTTACGGAATATGTCAGGCAAAGTTTACAGTAACAGATACGCTAAGATATGAATTTTGTCTATACACTATTCATGCAATCAATGCAGTAAGATGTGTCTAGACTAAGAATGATAAGCAAATGATTCCCTAAGAATAATAAGAAGGTAATTTTCGACATGAAATGATAAGCAAAACTTTTGACATGCAGACACGGTCGAAGTCCAGACTCACTAATGCATCTAAACAACTACCAGTTAAACACACTAATGTAAGACCTGGTTCGCTAAGACCACCGCTCTGATACCACCTATAATGACCCATCCTAATCTATCTGGATGAATACATTACATTTGGTTACATCGCGAGGTACTTAACCTCTATATGATACATGTAACAACCCTGATTTTTCCGTTACTTCCGTTAAACCTCCCGTTAGTTTATTTAACGACGATTACTTGACGTTTATGTGTAATAAATGCATACTTGATCTTTGGAGGGTTACAATAATTAATATGGGTTGATATTAATTCAAATAAATATTTCGGATAATGAAATACGATAAAAACGATACGATTTTGATAACTGCTTTTTGAGCAACGAAACGCTCGGGTTTATTTTAATAATTAATTTTATTAATTATTAACTTTTTAAAATATTTAATTTATTGGGTTTTTAATAAATTAAACGATTGGTTTTAACGATCGGTTTAGCGTTCCGGGCCTTCGGTACGACTAAATGACACTTAAAACGGACCACGAATATACGGAATTGCAAAACACGAGCTCGGGAGACACCCCATGGGCCCATTCGGCCAACCACTCCCATCACACCCCTTTAATTTCTATTTTGGGCTTATTTGGTATTAGTGTAGTGTGTTAGGGCCCTAATTTAAATTTCTAGTTAATAAAACACTGCCATAAACCTAAACCTAGCTAATCCAGTCGACTTTTCTTTCCCTCCTCCTCTCTCACAACCGTCGCCATCACCACCATACTATCACCATCAAAAATTGATTTTTGGATCAAACCTTCAACACGAAAAGTGCAATTCACATCGTCCTCTACGCGTTGGTATATTTAATTTCTTGATCTAAGGTATAATCACATGAACCCTAATCTTAAAAATCTAATTTTTATTAAAGTTTCATAGTTATGTTGTCAATTGCTCAAGTCTATACACGTACGTGTTAATTGTAATCGTTATATTGATTGTTTGATGCGTTAGGGTTTAAAAACGAATTTGTATTTGCTTGATCAGAAAAATTAAGTTTTTCAAATGTTAATTATTATGTTATAATCAGATTCCTTGCGAAAAACTACTGAGTTTAAGCTTTGGATTCGCTTGATTTCGTTTCCGTATGATTAAGTTATGTCAATTTGAATTATCGTTGTGTTTTTGTTGCTTGATCAGAAATCTGGAATTGTTAGACAATGAATTGGCATATTAAACTTATACCACTAGAAATATAATTTAAAAACACTCAATTTAGACTAGGATATCATGTCGTTTGCTTATGTATAGCCCGAGATATGCTTAAATTAGTGTAAAAGTAGTTTTATACAGCACTTGCATGAAAATAACCTTGTATGATAAAATTTGTTAACTTTTGTGATTAAAGCTTTGCATATTTGAAAAGTAGACAAAAATTACTTCATCTTTCATGCGGATATCATAGGCTAATTGTATCTAGATCTTCGGATAATCGCGTGCGAATGTGACTAATTAAATGAGAATCGAATCTGTAACTTGCTCACGGTTTTGTACTCTGTGAATTGTGTATATTGAATGAGAATGTATGCTTCTGGAAAATGAAACTTAACATGATATGTGACTTATTTTTAGTTTATGTCAATCTCTGAAACCTTATGCATTGGGCACAATAGAGCCATACTTTATGTGAATTCTGATTTGAGCTGAAAACTGAATGTTCAACTTGCACGAATAAACTATACAAATTGGCTAAACAAAAGTTTCTAGATTTTTGATATGTGTTATTTTGATTTGTTTTTGAACTATGGCCACTGGTCTTGTATCAATTGCGTGTTCCTAACTCCAGTTATAGCCAAAATAAAATCAGTGTGCGGTCAGAAAAAGACTTGGCAAACCCCAAATGTATCCCTTCTGATTCCTGACTTTTAATTGTCGTATGAGTCCCTGGATGGACTTTTTGGAATCAAGTTTAAGTATATTTATGATCTAGAGTTTGTATGTTTACTTGAATTTTTTACTATGAGATAATGTGCTAAGTATGCTACGTGTTCATGAACTTTGTGCATAACGATAAACTGAAATTGTGAAAATGATCATTCATGACCTAAAATGTATTGTTTGACTTAGGTTTGATATGTTGACCAATATTTGAAATGAAACTACTGATGTTGACTTTATTTGACCACATTGACCAAGTTTGACTTTCGGTTTGACTTCGGTTGACTTTGTTTGACTTGCATGATATAGTTGACTTTTACTTTGAAACGCGTCGAGTCGAGCAATAAGACAATGTACACTATGAAACCACACTTATTTAAGATATATGTATTAACCAACCTAAATACGTATACTTAGGTTGCATTACTAGGCTATAAATCGTACAAGTTAATTGTTCACTTTTCAATCCGAGCTTTATTCAAAGGTGAGTCTACAGTCCCGCTTTTTACATGTTTTCAGGGATGAGAATACACGCTGTTATACTTACTTTATCAAATGCTTTTGTATTGACATGAGAACTATATATGCATATCTTTGTTCAAAAAGCCTCTAGCTTGAATACTTTTAATACCATCGGTGTAAGCACAATTTAGATGGACGGATCCGTTAGGTTGACAACCTCACCCACTATAAAAACTGTGCTGCATTTACTTTGAACATTAAATACATTTGAACAAGTGTATAACATTTTAGGAGGTAAAGGCGGGTATAGTGGCTTCTATACTCGGGTCATTTCTAGTATTCAGGTGCTCAGATTATGCAAACGTTAAAATCTCGTGGTCAAGGAAACTAAACTATTTTTCTGATAACTACTTTTCAGATACTATACAACGTTATTTAAAACTGTGATCTACGAACAAATGAGAAAAAACTTGACATGATAGTGTCAACAAACTTTTGAAATATGAAACGATTTTGTCTACAACTATAACATTAAACCTTGGTGGACTTCCACTAATAAACGTTTTCTCAATATTTAATATTAAACATACTTCATTGTTTACCTAAAACCTGCAGATTCACTCAACATTATTGTTGATCCGTTTTGCGTGTTTTATTCTCAGGTATTAATTGCTTCCGCTGTAAATTGTTTTCGTTACGTAGAAGTCATGCCAAGCACTGGGACCAGAGTTAACGTTCCGTCAAAGGGATTTTGACGGGGTGTTAAAGTTGGTATCAGAGCTTTGGCTATAGGGAACTAGGATACATTAGTGTGTCTAACTGTAGGGCGCATTAGTGAAGTCTAGTCTATAGCCGTGTGTTTTGGACAACTTTTATGCATCATACTTGCACTGTTTGTGACACCATGCGACATATAGGACTACACATTACATCATGTACATATACACCGAGATAGCGTAATGTAATGACAGGGATTACATTACGGTAACTCATATGGAAGTTCCGACATCGCAAAATAAGGAATTGGGGCCGAGTCAAGTTGGTTAATTGGGTAAACAAAGTTTAGAAAACAAACCGTGTAATCTTAAATGTGAGTAGAAACTTACACTGTGCAAATTAATTGTATTATAACTTGTAATCTTGACACAACTCATCACTGCTCGACACTGCCTGCCACCACCGATCACTACTTGTCACTACAAGGACACTAATTGAACACACTCGTCATCTCATACCACTACTCAGTACTGTTTAACACTACTAACTACTACTCAATGTCGCCTCTCACTGCTAGTCACAACTGATCACTACTTCTCACTATTTTTCGTTGCTAAATACTACTTACTGCTATCCCTTGCTACTTGCTACTACTCAATATTACTCATTACTGCTTACCACTACTAAGTAATACTCGACACTACCAACACCTCCTCATTTTACTACTCGCTAATGTGCATTACAACTCATTTCTGATACGCCTTTAGAGGAGGAATTCCTAATAACCGCCCGCACAATACGTAGTAGATGTTGTCTACCTGACATCCAACTTACCAATCATTCAGCCACCCGCCGTTCATGATTTTGTTTCCAAACACGAGTCTACCGACTGATGACTATTATGCCTTACTGGGTGCATTAGAATACATATGTATATACTTATGATGCGAGCATGCTACCTAACAACTTATACGTCACTACTATCATCACTGCTTATCACAACCCATCGTTATTTATCGCTAACACCATCACTCATTACTACTAGTAATTCTACTTTTACCGTATTCCTTCTCATTCTTTTCCAACGTACCTTTCTTAAGCGGCAATCATTTTCATTATACCCATAAACATTACCAACCAATTTTGAACACATCAATGCGAACTACACTTCATCTATTCTCCTGCGAGGCACATAAATCTGGAAGTTTATACCAACCCTTTCCGATTGAATACTAGATTTTGTTTGAGTCACCATTACACTTGCTCATTTTCGTTTTCCATGAAATTCGTCACGTTCTCACTCATCAACCATAATGATTATATATGTTGTCAACACCGGTGCTGAGAAAAGCCTTACGCTAGAGAAGTTTGGTCGCAACGTTTATAACCCTGTACCTTCCTTAGACAATGTGTACTCTATAGAACTATTAAACTGGGAAGTTTAAACCTCGTGGTTGAAACAAACTGGTTATCTAACGATACAACCAAGGCAGCTACGACTAGAAGGCTATTCGAATTCCTTTCACCGATGATAATAGTGTACGGAGAAGAGATCTGTACACCGTCATGTTACACTAATTACTCGAAGGTCCAGAAGTACATGAGATGAGAATGTCTAGCAATTCTGGCACATGTGAGTAAAGATGAGCCAACATTTAAGAGACTCGAATATTTCCCAACTATTAGGGATTGCCCTGAGGTAACACGTCCACCCCACCGTGAAGTCAAATTTCGGATTGATTTGGTGCCAGCAGCTGCACCCGTTACGCGTACAATATACGGACTTGCACTTTTAGAACTACAAGAGCTTCCCATGGTGAAGAACATCAGAGTTGTAATGCCCTAATTTGTGACAAGTACTAGAAGGTAGGTCACACAGCCATGAATTTCTGAGCTGGAGCTCCAGTCTTGTTTGTTAAGAAGAAGGATGGGTCAATGAGATTGTGAATCGACTATAGAGAATTGAACAAGTTGACAATCAAGAATCGGTGTCCTCTACCGAGGATTGATGACTTATTTGATCAGCTACAAGGATCTAGTTGTTATTCGAAAATTGATTCGAGATCTGGGTATCACCAATTGAGAGTCAAGGAAGCTAATGTCTCGAAGACAGCATTTAGAACACGTTATAGACATTAGGAGTTTACAATGATGCGTTTGGTTTGACGAACGCACCAGCAGTGTTTATGGATCTCATGAACCGTGTGTGTAAGCCATGCCTAGATAAATTCGTCATTGTGTTTATTGATGATATATTGGTGTACTCCAAAAACAGAGAAGAGCACGAGCGGCATCTACGTTCGATATTGACTATGCTTAGAGAAGAGCAGTTGTATGCAAAGTTCTCCAAGTGTGACTTTTGGTTACCAGAAGTACAATTTCTTGGCCATGTTGTAGGGGCCAATGGAATACAGGTCGATCCAGCAAAGATTGAGTTGGTTAAGAATTGGGAAACTCCAAAGACGCCAACGCAGATTAGGCAATTTTTGGGTCTAGCCGGTTACTACTGGAGATTCATTGAAGGATTCTCTAAGATCGCACAACCATTAACCGCATTGACTCATAAGGGCAAGAAGTTTGAGTGGTCAGAACCGCAAGAGACTGCATTTCAGTTGTTGAAGGAGAAGTTAACAACTTCACCAGTATTGTCTCTACCCGAGGGGAGTGAAGATTTTGTTGTTTATTGTGATGCCTCACGTCAAGGAATGGGTTGCGTGCTTATGCACCGAAACAAGGTTATTGCTTATGGATCGTGTCAGTTAAAGATTCACGAGCAGAACTACACTACGCAAGACCTTGAGTTAGGAGCTGTTGTCTTTGCACTTAAAATGTGGAGACACTACCTGTTTGGAACCAAGTTCACTATCTTCACTGACCATAAGAGTTTACAGCACATATTCGATCAGAAATAGCTCAACATGAGACAACGACGTTGGATGGAATTACTTAACGATTATAACTGCGAACTTCAATACCATCCGGGCAAGGCGAATGTTGTGGTGGATGCCTTAAGTAGAAAGGTGTGAGAGAAACCTCTTAGGGTTAAAGCTCTTAACATAGTTGTCCGTACGAATCTCACATCACAAATCCGCGAAGCACAACAAGAAGCAATGAAACAAGAAAGTGTCGATGTTGAATTTCTCAGAGGAATGGATAAGAAATTTGACATCAAAGAGGACGAAACACGGTACCTTGCTAACCGAATTTGGGTACCAAAGTTTGGTGGATTGAGAGAACTAGTGTTGGAGGAAGCACACAAGTCAAGGTACTCAATTCATCCGGGATCAGATAAAATGTACCAAGATTTGAAGGCATTTTATTGGTGGCCAAATTTGAAAGCTGACATTGCTACCTATGTCAGAAAGTGCATGGCTTGCGCTAAGGTCAAGGCTGAACATCAGAAGCCATCGGGATTATTAACTCAACCAGAGATTCCCAGTGGTAGTGGGAAGGTATTTCCATGGACTTCATTACGAAACTACCAAGAACGACAGGAGGTTACGATACTACTTAGGTTATCGTGGATCATCTCACTAAGTCTGCACACTTCTTACCGATAAGGGAAACTGATAAAATGGAGAGGTTGGCTCAGATCTACATTAAGGAAGTCATCTCTAGGCATGGAGTATCTATATCTATTATATTCAATCGAGACAGAAGATTCACTTCCAGGTTTTGGCAATCATTACAGAAAGCAATGGGGACCCGTTTAGATATGAGTACAGCATATCATCCCCAGACAGATGGCTAGAGCGAACGAACTATCCAAAATTTTGAGGACATGTTGTGAGCATGTGTCATTGATTTCGGAAACGGATGGGATAAGTACTTACCACTAGCTGAGTTCTCATACAATAACAGCTACCATGCGAGCATTAAGGCTGCACCCTTCGAAGCGTTATACAGAAGGAAGTGTAGATCTCCTGTATGTTAGAGCGAGTGGGGGATAGTCAGTTGACAGGCCCTGAGATTATTCAGGAGACAACTGAGAAAGTCCTACAGATTTAGGAATGATTGAGAATAGCTCAGAGTCGTCAAAAGAGTTACGTCGATGTTAGACGGAAGGATATAGAGTTCCAAGTTGGTGACAAAGTCATGCTTAAGGTATCACCTTGGAAGGGTGTCGTACGATTTGGAAAACGAGGTAAACTGGGTCCTAGATATGTTGAACCATTCGAGATAACTGGAGGAGTTGGACCGGTAGCTTACAGATTGGAACTGCCATAAGCACTCAGTGGTATTCATGACGTTTTCCATGTATCCAATCTAAAAAAGTGCCCAGCCGATGATAATTTGATTATTCCTTTAGAGGAACTACGTAACGACGACAAACTTCAATTCATTTAGGAACCTGTTGAAATCTTGGGCCGTGAGGTCAAACAGTTGAAGCAAAGCAGAATTCCTATCGTTAAAGTTCGGTGGAACGCGAGAAGAGGACCAGAGTTCACGTGGGAGCGTGAAGATCAGATGAGGCTGAAGTATCCGCAATTGTTTCCAGAGGAAACTGCTTCAGCGGACGATCACTAAAATTTCGGGACAAAATTTTCAATAACAGGTGGGTAATGTAACAACCCTGATTTTTCCGTTACTTCCGTTAAACCTCCCGTTAGTTTATTTAACGACGATTACTTGACGTTTATGTGTTTATGTGTAATAAATGCATACTTGATCCTTGGAGGGTTACAATAATTAATATGGGTTGATATTAATTCAAATAAATATTTCGGATAATGAAATACGATAAAAACGATACGATTTTGATAACTGCTTTTTGAGCAACAAAACGCTCGGGTTTATTTTAATAATTAATTTTATTAATTATTAACTTTTTAAAATATTTAATTTATTGGGTTTTTAATAATTTAAATGATTGGTTGCGTTTAACGATCGGTTTAGCGTTCCGAGCCTTCGGTACGACTAAACGACACTTAAAACGGACCACGAATATACGGAATTGCAAAACACGAGCCCGGGAGACACCCCATGGGCCCATTCGGCCGACCACTCCCATCACACCCCTTTAATTTCTATTTTGGGCTTATTTGGTATTAGTGTAGTGTGTTAGGGCCCTAATTTAAATTGCTAGTTAATAAAACACTGCCATAAAACTAAGCCTAGCTAATCCAGTCGACTTTTCTTTCCCTCCTCCTCTCTCAAAACCGTCGCCATCACCACCATACTATCACCATCAAAAATTGATTTTTGGATCAAACCTTCAACACGAAAAGTGCAATTCACATCGTCCTCTACGCGTTGGTATATTTAATTTCTTGATCTAAGGTATAATCACATGAACCCTAATCTTAAAAATCTGATTTTTATTAAAGTTTCATAGTTATGTTGTCAATTGCTCAAGTCTATACGTGTACGTGTTAATTGTAATCGTTATATTGATTGTTTGATGCGTTAGGGTTTAAAAACGAATTTGTATTTGCTTGATCAGAAAAATTAAGTATTTCAAATGTTAATTATTATGTTATAATCAGATTCTTTGCGAAAAACTATTGAGTTTAGGCTTTGAATTCGCTTGATTTCGATTCCGTATGATTAAGTTATGTCAATTTGAATTATCGTTGTGTTTTTGTTACTTGATCAGAAATCTGGAATTGTTAGACAATGAATTGGTATGTGAAACTTATACCACTGGAAATACAATTTAAAAACACTCAATTTAGACTAGGTTATCATGTTGTTTGCTTATGTATAGCCCGAGATATGCTTGAGTTAGTGTAAAAGTAGTTTTATACAGTGCTTGCATGAAAATAACCTTGTATGATAAAATGTGTTAACTTCTGTGATTAAAGCTTTGAATATTTGAAAATTAGACAAAAATTACTTCATCTTTCATGTGGATATCATAGGCTAATTGTATCTAGATCTTCGGATAATCGCGTGCGAATGTGACTAACTAAATGAGAATCGA
This sequence comes from Rutidosis leptorrhynchoides, assembly GCF_046630445.1. Lineage (NCBI taxonomy): Eukaryota > Viridiplantae > Streptophyta > Magnoliopsida > Asterales > Asteraceae > Rutidosis > Rutidosis leptorrhynchoides. Next base: position 28,009,586 of record NC_092334.1, read on the forward strand.
ATCTGTAACTTGCTCACGGTTTTGTACTATATGGATTGTGTATATTGCATGAGCATGTATGCTTCTGGAAAATGAAACTTAACATGATATGTGACTTATTGTTAGTTTATGTCAATCTCTGAAACCTTATGCATTGGGCACAATAGAGCCATACTTTATGTGAATTCTGATTTGAGCTGAAAACTGAATGTTCAACTTGCACGAATAAACTGTACAAATTGGCTGAACAAAAGTTGCTAGATTTTTGATATGTGTTAATTTGATTTGTATTTGAACTATTTCCACTGGTATTGTATCAATTTCATGTTCCTAACTCCGGTTATAGCTAAAATGAAATCAGTGTGCGGTCAGAAACTGACTTGGCAAACCCCAAATGTATCCCTCCTGATTCCTGACTTTTAATTGTCGTATGAGTCCCTGGCCGGACTTTTTGGAATCGACTTTAAGTATATTTATGATCTGGAGTTTGTTATGTTTACTTGAATTTTGTACTAGGAGAAAATGTGCTAAGTATGCTACGTGTTCATGAACTTTGTGCATAACGATAAACTGAAATTGTGAAAATGATCATTCATGACCTAAAACGTATTGTTTGACTTAGGTTTGACATGTTGACCAATATTTGACATGAACCTACTGATGTTGAATTTAGTTGACCACATTGACCAAGTTTGACTTTCGGTTTGACTTCGGTTGACTTTGTTTGACTTGCATGATATAGTTGACTTTTACTTTGAAACGCGTCGAGTCGAGCAATAAGACAACGTACACTATGAAACCACACTTATTTAAGATATATGTAGTGACCAACCTAAATACGTATACTTAGGTTGCATTACTCGGCTATAAACTGAAAGGACCCGTTCATATACATTATAAACGATTCACAATAGTTGATTACATTGCGAGGTATTTGACCTCTATATGATACATTTTACAAATATTGCATTCGTTTTTAAAAGACAATCTTTCTTTACATCGAAAATTGACAGGCATGCATACCATTTCATAATATCCATTATTCAACTATAAATTGATTTAATAATAATCATTGATGAACTCAATGACTCGAATGCAACGTTCTTCGAAATATGCTATGAAAGACTCCAAGTAATATCTTTAAAATGAGCAAATGCACAGCGGAAGATTTCTTTAACACCTGAGAATAAACATGCTTTAAAGTGTCAACCAAAAGGTTGGTGAGTTCATTAGTTTATCATAATCATTTATTTTCATCATTTTAATAGACCACAAGAATTTCATTTCCAGTTCTCATAAATATACGTCTCATGCATAGAGACAAAAATAATCATTTATATGGTGAACACCTGGTAACCGACATTAACTAGATACATATAAGAATATCCCCTATCATTCCGGGATCCTCCTTCGGACATGATATAAATTTCAAAGTACTAAAGCATCTGGTACTTTGGATGGGGTTTGTTAGGCCCAATAGATCTATCTTTAGGATTCGCGTCAATTAGGGTGTCTGTTCCCTAATTCTTAGATTACCAGACTTTAATAAAAAGGGGCATATTCGATTTCGATAATTCAACCATAGAATGTAGTTTCAATTACTTGTGTCTATTTCGTCAAACATTTATAAAAGCGCATGTATTCTCAGTCCCAAAAATATAAAGGGTAAAAAGGCAAATGAAACTCACCATACTGTATTTCGTAGTAAAAATACATATAACGTCATTGAACAAGTGCAAGGTTGGCCTCGGATTCACGAACCTAAATTAATTATATATATTTATGTGTTGGTCAATATTTGTCTAACAAATTAGGTCAAGTCATAGTGTACCACAATCCTAATGCTCGAGACTAATATGCAAAAGTCAACAAAAGTAAATTTGACTCAAAATAATTTCCAAAAATCTATACATGATTAATATATAGTTTAAATATCGTCGTTTTATATTTTTAAATATTTTTAAAAGATTTATTAGAGTAAATAATATAATTTATTTATTAATAAATAAAATTTTATATTAAATTTATATAATAAAATATACTTTTATATATATTAAGTAATAAAATTTATAGGGTTCATTTAATATTATAAAGATAATATGATAGGTATTATTAAAGTAAGCTATTACACGTAGTAAAATATGTTTGTATCACATATTTATTTGATAAAATAATATCTATAATGATAGTAAGTAAAAGTTGTATTATTTTGTAATAATAATTATTATTATAAATATCTCAATATTTATAATTACTAAGATGACATTATGATAAAACGATAATTCTAATTATGATAACTTTAATATTTACGATAATTTTTAATATTATCTTTAAAATAATAATTCTATTTAAAATAATAATAATAATGATATTTTATAGTAATAATGACATTTCTATTAAAATGATAATTTTTGTTAAAATGATAGTTTTAATACTAACTATACTTTTAATAATAATAGTAATGATAAAAATAATAAGAACGATAATTTTATCTAAATCAATATCTTATAATATTTTAATTTCATCATGATACTCTTACCCATTATGTTTAATAGCTTTTAATCGTCTTTTATATTGTGTTCATAATAATGATAATAATAGTAATCAAAATAATTAGGTGTTACAAATATTTGTTTTAATTACACTAATATTAATAATGATAGTTACTATAACATTATTAACGATAATACTAATAATTATCTTAATGATAATATAGTAATAATAATAATAGCAATAACAATAACCATTTTTAAATAATGATATATATATTAATAATGATAATAATAATAATAATACCAATAATAATAATAATAATAATAATAATAATAATAATACTAATTATAACTTTAACGATAATAACGATAGTAATAATAAAAAAAATAACAATTTTTAATGATAAATCCCTTTTATTGATAAAGATAATAATAATGATAATAATAAGATAAAACTAGAACGACGATAAAAACGACGATAATAATAATCATTTTTAATAAAAATATCGAAAATTCAGTTGATTATAACTTCTAATCCGTTCATCGAAACCATTCGATATCTAAAGAAAAAGTTCTTAATTTTTCGCTAGCTTTCCAAGGACATGCATATCTTATACCTTATCTGAACCGCAAGTGTAACTAATTTAAGATTCAACCTAACCTGTCTAAGGGCAATATCAAAAGTACAAGCATGCATAATCCTAAATACTCGAGCACTAGTCAGGGATACACTATTAGTATGTAAAAGTTAAATTATGAGTACTCACGTATCAATATTGAGATTCAATATTGCAGGAAAGGTACGTAGACGCAACGGAAATGATAAACACTATATTGACCTCACGAGCATACCCATGAACCATACTCAATCACCTCCATAGCTATAACCCATAATTTCCTTAATCCTATCCCACTCAAAAAACAATTTCGAAATCACTCGGACAGCACTCCATCGTAATATTTTATGTATACTAATAATATCTTGAAATAATACGGAGTAAATATATATATATATGTAAATCGATTGAGAGAGTTTAGAGAAAAATATTTTCAAGTTTCTATGAAATAATGAAACCTATTGAATTCTATTTATAATAGATTTTTGAATTATTAAAGTGAATTATTAAAGTATGAATTATTAAAGTGAATTATTAAAGTATGAATTATTAAAGTGAATTATTAAAGTATGAATTATTAAAGTGAATTATTAAAGTATGAATTACTAAAGTGAATTATTAAAGTTAAAGTAAAGTAAAAATAAAGTAAAGGTAAAGTTTAAGTATAGTAAAAGTATAAAACTATGTACGTATAATACGCGTATAAATATATATAATATTAATTTAAACCGTTATATATATTTAATAAAATAAAATATAAATATCGTTATCTTTATCATACTAGTTAAGTAATGAGTTATCAAAAGTGGTTCTAGATATTTATAAAAGTTATATACGTTTTAATAATAAAGTTCTTTTTAAACTGAAAACGTTTTTGAACGTTTGAAACTAAATAGATCAATCGAGTCTTTATGAGATTCAATCTTCCACTATCCTTTGTCTAGTTCTCAATGATTGACAATTTGTTCTTATTTATAAATCACTTTACCATTTTCCAAATATTGTTAAAATGGAAAGATTTCTCAAATCAACGTGGGCCTTTCAACAGAGACTTGTAATCATAATTCAATATATCTGATAATTCAATCATTTGATCTTATCTTCTAATTCCATTGATAAACATTTTGAAACAGATACAATCATATAAAGTATTTAATCTAATATTTTGTTTACGTTTCAAGTTATAATATATATACACATATACATATATAATCATATTCGTTTAATGGTTCGTGAATCGTTGGAACTTGGTTGAGGTTGAATGAATGTATGAACATAGTTTAAAATTCTTGAAATTTAACTTAACAAATATTGCTTATCGTGTCGGAAACATATAAAGATTAAAGTTTAAATTTGGTTGAAAATTTCCGGGTTGTCACATAAACCATACAAGTTAATTGTTCACTTTTCAATCCGAGCTTTATTCAAAGGTGAGTCTACAGTCCCGCTTTTTACATGTTTTCAGGGATGAGAATACACGCTGTTGTACTTACTTTATCAAATGCTTTTGTATTGACATGAGAACTATATATGCATATTGAGTTTGTTCAAAAAGCCTCTAGCTTGAATACTTTTAATACCATCGATGTAAGCATAATTTAGATGGACGGGTCCGTTAGGTTGACAACCTCACCCACTATAATAACTGTGGTGCATTTACTTTGAACATTAAATACATTTGAACAAGTGTATAACATTTTAGGAGGTAAAGGCGGGTATAGTGGCTTCTATACTCGGGTCATTGCTAGTATTCAGGTGCTCAGATTATGCAAACATTAAAATCTCGTGGTCAAGGAAACTAAACTATTTTTCTGATAACTGCTTTTCAGATACTATACAACGTTATTTAAAACTGTGGTCTACGAACAAATGAGATAAAACTTGAGATGTTAGTGTCAACAATCTTTTGAAACAGGAAACGATTTTGTCTACAACTATAACATTAAACCTAGGTGGACTTCCACTAATAAACGTTTTCTCAATATTGAATATTAAACATACTGCATTGTTTACCTTAAACCTGTAGATTCACTCAACATTATTGTTGATCCGTTTTGCATGTTTTATTCTCAGGTATTAATTGCTTCCGCTGTAAATTGTTGCCGTTACGTAGAAGTCAAGCCAAGCACTGGGACCAGAGTTAACGTTCCGTCAAAGGGATTTTGACGAGGTGTTAAAATACATTTTACAAACATTGCATTCGTTTTTAAAAGACAAACTTTCATTTCATCGAAAGTTAAAAGGCATGCAAACCATTTCCTAATATATCAATCTATCAACGACTTCTTATCACTCTTGATGAACTTAATGACTCGAATGCAACGTCTTTTGAAATATGCCATGAATAACTCCAAGTAATATCTTTAAAATGAGCAAATGCACAGCGGAAGATTTCTTTCATACCTGAGAATAAACATGCTTTAAAGTGTCAACCAAAAGGTTGGTGAGTTCATTAGTTTATCATAAACAATCATTTCAATTATTTTAATAGACCACAAGATTTTCATTCTTTCCATAAATATACTTCTCATATCAGGCATTTGCGATCGCAAACTGCATAGAGATAAAAATCATTCATATGGTGAACACCTGGTAACCGACATTAACAAGATGCATATAGAATATCCCCATCATTCCGGGACACCCATCGGACATGATAAAATCGAAGTACTAAAGCATTCTAAATTCCAGAATGGGGTTTGTTAGGCCCATAGATCTATCTTTCGGATTCGAGTCAATTAGGGGCCTGTTCCCTAATTCTTAGGCTACCAAGCTAAAAGGGGCATATTCGGCTTCGATCCATTCAACCATATAATGTAGTTTCAATTACTTGTGTCTATTTCGTCAAACATTTATAAAAGCGCATGTATTCTCAGTCCCAAAAATGTATATTGCAAAATCATTTAAAAAGGGAGTAATAAAACTCACGCATATAAATATTGTAAAACAGTTAATAAAGTATTTCCATGTATTCTCAGCCCAAAAATGTAAAGAGTAAAATGGAGCAAATGAAACTCACTGTATTGTATTTTGTAGTAAAAATACATATGACGACATTATACAACTGAACAATGCAGGGTTGGCCTCGGATTCACGAACCTATATTATTCATATATTTATTAAAGCATATACTTGTAATCGAACAAGTTTAGATATTATTATTAATTGCTATTTCAGTAACTTGTATGTTTCATTGATAACTATATTAACTATATTTATTTTATATACATTAGGTAAATAATTAGTATTTATTATGAAAATATTAAGATTGTTATGCGATATGTTTTAAATAATTTCTTATATAGCTATTTATTTGGTAAAATAATATTAATAATAATAATAAATAAAAATTTGTATCTTTTTATGATAATAATAATAATACTAAAAGTAATTAGATTTAGTAATGATACTGCTATTAATAGTTTTGATAATAATACTTAATAATAAAAATAATGTTAGTAATAATACTAATTTTAATGAAAAGATAATAATGATAAGATAAAAATGTTAGTTTTCATAAAAATAATATTTTAAATAATAATGGTACTTTTAATAAAAATAATGATTCTAATAGCAATTTTAATAGTCATATTAATAATAATACTATATATTTTAATAATACTAATAATGATAATAATATTAATTATACTAATAATCTTATTTCTAATATTGGTAATAATAATAATAATAATAATAATAATAATAATAACACAAATAATAAAAGTGCTTCCTTAATGAAACAAGCTTTAAAAAGATAAATGCCTCGGCCCGGGCTCGAACCCGTGACCCCTCGAATAAGCACACACACCACTAACCATTGAACCGCGCATTACTTTCATGAAACATTTCGTGGGTTTAATAACTTAAACTATGCGGAGCTGTTTGTTTCTCTCAAAACCCAAATCATATCATTACTAACACAAATCAACCCGTCATCCTAATCACTACTACGTAATCATTCGACCTTCTATCAGAATCACAATCATGATCATTAGCCGATCCCACTACATTCGAAATTGCATTATGCACCCTCAAAAATACATCTTGGGCCGAACAACCAAACCCCACATCGCCAAGTTCATCATCAGGCTCAAAGTCCTCTTTCTCATTAACATAAATATAAATTTATTATTACCCAATTATTGGATCCAAGAAACGGGTCCACTATCTTAATCATTGTTCTTGTATCATGACTTATTAAATTTATGATATACCCACTACTAAAGACATGATCCTGACATATTATTCTATATACAACCACTCACCATTATCCCTATTATTACTTCTATTGTCTCTATCGTCCCTCTCTTCTTTGGTTCTTGTTATCACCATCTTCAACATCGAACGTATCCATTTTCATCATTTTATTTATTTGTAATCATCATCATATACATCACGGTGTTTTGTTTCGAACGAGGAAGAGAAGAAAAAAAAAAGACTGTAGTAGTTGTTTCAACAAAAACGAAGGTTGCAACAGTATGGGTGTTGGGCTGTGATGTTAACCGAAGTGGAATAGGAATTTAAGTTGCAGTTAATTATGATGACGGCTTAAGCAAACAGTAGCAGTAGCATAGCAGGTTTAAACGATTGATGGTCTTGGTTTTTCTTTGACCGTACAACAAAAAACATTATGGTAACAATAGCAATAAACAACTATGATGATGGTAGTAGTAGTGGTAGAGGTTAGAGGTTGTAGGTTGATCATGGATGATTGGTTTATAGTTTTAGAAAAGAAAGGAAATTATAGTAGTAGTGTTGGAGGTGATAATTGTAGGATGGTGATGGTCATCGAAGAAGTAAAAAGAAATAAAAACATTGGTGGGTATAATGGTGGTCGATGACTATTTTTTCTTGGTTTGGGTTTGAACCGAAAACAGAAACATAAAAGAGATTGTTGATTTGTTGAATTATTAAATGGGTGGTGGTTCTTTAGGGTGGTTCACGGTTTTGAAGTGGGTGGTGAAAGTACGAATGGTTTTTATCAATATCATTGAGTTAAAATGTTTGATGTATAGCAAAGAGATTCGTCCGATTCAATTAAGCAAACAAAACAATACAACGGAAAAAAAAACAAAATTAGATAATGACTTGAAGTAAATCGTACCACATAATAAGATATAAAATAGATTTGAAGACAGAAACAAAATACAGAGAAGAAAAAAATAACCATCGAATATGATGGCTAACAGAAAATCGTACTAGTTGATACGGATACATGTAATCCAGTAGACAAGAACAAAAATCTAATAAAGATTGATAGTGATAGTAAACAGGTTCGTGTAATATATATCTGCTCTAGTAATTTATGTATGCTACTTCTAATTAATAATTATAAACATATTAATAATAATATTGTTATTATTAATATTAATAACAATAATAAATAAGTAATAATAATATTACTATAACAACTAGATTTTTAACTTGTAATAAGATTTCATATTTTAACCTTTCATGTTATAAATTATTTAATACTTATGTTTTATAATAACATAATTGAATATGTAATATTTATATAATTTATATATAATACAATGTACATATATTATTAATTATATAGAAGTCATTCATATACATATATATATTCATTCTAATAGCAACTTAGCTATTATATATATTATTTTACATTTTTAACTTTAATGTTTATATTATATTTTATTACTTCTAATTATTATTATATATATACTTACATTTAAATTTACATATTTATTTACACACAGTTGTTCGTGAATCATCGGGAATAGTCAAAGATCAATTTATTACATGAAAATAAATTCCAAAATTTTTTTGAAACTCAATATTACAGACTTTGCTTATCGTGTCAAATTCATATTAAGATTAAGTTTAAATTTGATCGAAAATTTCTGGGTCGTCACAACTTCTACTTCAGGGTTTGGAATGCCGACTCTTGCTCGGCCGCCCAAACGAATTTCTTCCCTTTGTGAGTCAATGTGGTTAATGGTCGTGCAATCTGAGAGAAACCTTCAATGAATCTTCGGTAATAACCGGCGAGGCCTAAAAATTGGCGGATATGAGTAGGAGTAGTGGGGATTTCCCACTTGCTGATGGCTTCGATCTTAGCGGGATCAATTTTGATACCGTGTTCGCTTACAACATGACCCAGAAATTGAACTTTCTTCAACCAAAATTCACACTTGGAGAATTTGGCGTAGAGTTGCTCTTGTCTCAAGAGTTCAAGCACAAGTCGAAGATGTTGCTATAGACGATAACGAACTTGTCTAGGTACGGCTTGCATACGCGATTCATGAGATCCATAAACACGGCAGGTGCGTTTGTTAAACCGAATGGCATCACCAGGAACTCATAGTGACCATAACGAGTTCGAAATGCAGTCTTAAGTACATCGCTTTCCTTCACCCTCAACTGGTGATAACCTGATCGCAAATCGATCTTAGAGTAAACGCTTGATCCTTGCAGCTGATCGAAAAGATCGTCAATCCTGGGAAGGGGATACCGGTTCTTGATCGTCAACTTGTTGAGTTCGAGGTAATCAATACACATGCGGAAAGATCTATCCTTCTTCTTTACAAACAAAACAGGTGCGCCCCAAGGCGAAGAGCTTGGTTGGATAAATCCACTGTCTAGCAGTTCTTGTGGTTGACTCTGCAACTCTTGCATTTTAGAAGGTGCGAGTCGATAGGGTGCGCGGGCTATAGGTGCACTCCTGGTACTAGATCAATCTGAAACTCTACTAATCTCGGTGGGGGTAATCCTGGCAATTCTTCTGGAAAAACGTCGGGAAATTCGCTCACAATTCGTACATCATCTACGCTCTTCTCCTCTGTTTCCAACTTTTTCACGTGTGACAAAATAGCAAAACACCCTTTTCTCATGACTTTCTATGCCTTCATGCAACTAATAAGGTTCAGCTTTGGGCTACTTCTCTCTCCATAAACAATCAATGGCACACCGTCTTCGCGAGGTATTTGAATAATCTTCTCTCCACAGATAACTTCAGCTTTTACTTTGGACAACCAGTCCATACCAACTATCACATCAAAGCTTCCCAACTTAATAGGTATTAAGTCAATCTCAAAATCTACACCAGCTAGGTTTATAATACCTCCTCGGCCAATTTGGTCAAATTTCTCAAGTTTCCCATTGGCTACCTCAACAAGAATACCCTCGTCTAACGGAACTAATGACCAGTCTATCTTAGAGCAAAAGTGTCTACATACATAACTCCTATCGGCACCAGTATCAAACAAGACAGAAGCTAATAGTTTATTAATAGTGAATGTACCTATGACCAAGTCAGGATCCTCACGGGCATCCCTGGCATTCATGTTGAAGACTCTTTCACGTGCTGGGCCTCCATCCTTTTTCTTGTTAGGGCATTCATTCTTGAAGTGACCCTGCTGGCCGCATTCAAAGCACTTCTTTGGCCCATTCGGATTTGTCCTCACAGCTGGGGTGGTGATCTTACAATCTTTACCGATGTGTCCAGTCCTCTTACACCTTTCACAAACCACGTTGCAATACCCAGTATGATGGTTGTAGCATCTCTTGCACTGCGGAAGGCTACCTTTGTAGTTAGGGTTCGAGCTAGGGTTCCTCCAGTCGTTGTTTCCCTTGAAATTTTCATACCTCTTAGCTGGGTTTTGATCAAAGACCTTTCCCTTGTTTCCGTCCCACTTACGTTTCCCATTACTAGTTCCCAATTCCGATTTCACCTTTTCTGGCTCTTGTTGGGTAATTTGATTCATCAGGGTGTGCGCCATGCGCATAGCTTCCGGGACATCTGCTGGTTTCGAAGATGTGGCATTTCCCTGAATGGTCTTGGGAAGTCCCCACAAATACCGTTCCATTCGCTTAAATTTAGGAGTAACCATCGTGGGGCACATCAAAGCTAACTCCAAGTACCTTCGGTTACAACCATCAAGATCAGTCCCTACAACCTTCAGTTCCCAAAACTCCGCTCCCATCTTCTGAATTTCGGTTCTGGGGCAGTTCTCCTCGATCATAGCACTCTTAAACTCCTCCTATGGTGTAGCATAAGCCTCGTCAATTCCCTTAGCTAGGGTGAGTGTGTTCCACCAGGTTAAAGCGCCATCCGACAGCGTGCAGGAGGCATACTTAGTTTTGTTCACTTCGAAGCAGTTACTCATAAGGAATACAGATTCCAACTTCTCAAACCATCTCGTCAGCCCAACTGGCCCTTCAGTACCACTGAAATTGTGGGGCTTGCAGCTCTGGAATTCCTTATGAGTGCACCCGTTATGAATGTTCTGGTTAGCCGGTGGAGCTTGGGGGTTGGCATTCACCATAGCTGCGGCTACTCGAGCAGCTATCATCTCCTCAATCTGAGCTGTTGTGGGCATGTCCTTTGGAACTCTTCCGTTTGTCATTGATCTTCTAAACAAAAATTTTGACTTAAGTCAAAATCCAGCATTCAATAATTAATAATGCTATAGTATAAGGTAATCAATTTGGAAACATCACAATACAGATTAACTAAGCATGGCAACTAGTTGCAGATAGCACGAAAACCATCATGTAATAACTTAAATAGAACATCGTATAATAATTAAACAACAATAAGTTCCATTCATTAATAAGAAAGTTGCATACATCCTTATAAGGTTCGTACAATACTTGACTAAAACATGAAACTACTAACGGGATTACATAATGAAATCTAATACAATAGCCCTATGGTGATGGTGGGTAAATAATGTCTATTATGTGGGACATCTGGTCCTCGAGCTCAGTTACCCGAGCACGGAGGGTATGCACTTCCCTCGTCAGCTCCTCGACGGTGGGAGATGCTGGTGGGGCAGGTGGTGCAGATGGTGCAGGTGGCACCGGTGGTGCAGAGGGTGCAATACCAGAAGTAGATGGCGCATAACGGTTGACCTTACGCACGAATGGATCAGCAGGATATGGTACAACCCGCTTGCGGGCGGTGACCCTGACCAACAGTCCACGTGCGTTCATGAACGGCTTACCTCCATTAACCCCTGGAATAACAGTACCATCGAAGCGGTAGCGCTTTTTCGGTGGGGTAGAGGGTGGCTGCACGGGCTCCTCCTCGGAGTCCTCCTCAGAATCCTCCTCGGGATCCTCCTCGGGCTCCTCCTCGCTGGTGTCATCAGATGATGAATCGTCTGAATCATCTGAGGGTGGATGTGCCTGGCCGATGGTCATGAGTCGGTATTTGAAAGGAGGAATCAGCACGACTCTTCCGTCAGCGGTGCGTCTAACCCAATGTCCACGCTCGTTACGGAAAGGAGCATCCCCATTTCCCCCAGGGATCACAGTACCACCAGAATGGTGCTGTGGCCCCGGGAGTCTAGGGCTGGGTGGAGCTGGAATCTCCGCGGGATCCTCGTCTCCATCTGAGATGTCCATTAAGTTAAGCACGAGTCCACTATCTCCAGAAGACAAATCTCCAGAATCGTCAGAGGGTAACGGTGACGGGATCTGTGAATCAGCAACAATAGTAGGCGTGTACGGATCATCAACAATAGGTCCATTACACGGTTACAATACTATATGCTATTTTAAAACAAGTTTGCATTCATGGAAAGATAACGTTTTACAAAAGATAGCGTGTTTCTACGAATAGAAAGCATTAACATAAGTACGTGACACAAAGGTCATTACAAAGCCATTGTTCAAATGTAACATAAGTTATGAATGCAAAGTAAAAGTTTCGTAATTGAGACATCTCTAAGCAATGCAGCGGAAGTCTAACACCGAGAGTCTAATACAGCGGAAGCAACATACGTCTAAGCACCTGAGAAATAACATGCTTTAAAATGTCAACACGAATGTTGGTGAGCTATAGTTTGATTGTAATCAACAATGTAATGTAGGCCACGAGATTTCGTATTCAAAACAGTATGAAAAGTATATGCTTAACCGTGGGCACTTGGTAACTAACTTAACGTAAATATCACCCCCTAAAAGTACACTTGGTGAGTGCGTAAGTTTACGAAGTATTAAACACATGTTAAATGCTAGCGCGACTAGCCCGAGTGGGGATGTCAAACCCTATGGATCCATATCCAAGATTCGCATTCACCGGTTCAAAAACCAATGACTAAACATTACCGAGCTAAGGGAAAAGTTTATGACGTTATATCACCCACACATATATAAAGTTTAAGTACTCGTGCCTAGTAAGTAAAACATAAAAAGCGCATGTATTCTCAGTCCCAAAAATAGTTGAAGTAAAAAGGAAGCTATAACTCACAGTAAAAGTGAGGTAAAAGTCGATACGAGATAAGTAAGCAAGTAAGTCGGTCCGAAAGGTCCTCAACCTAAGTCAAAAGTTACTAATTCAGTAAATCATTTCAAAAGGGTTTAAAAATTCGTAATTTAAGTCTTAAGTATCATCATCATCAACATCATACGTAAAAAGTAAGGTAAGTTTTCAATCAAGAATAGAGATCGAAATAAAGGCTGACTTCGTTCAGCTGCTACGACCTCTATACAAACTGAAATGATGTGAGAGCGGTGGCCAAGGCTCCGTATATGAGTCCTCTAACCGCTGACCAATTTTCAGAACCTAACTTGTCTTCGTTTGACCGTGGCGATGGTTTAAGTGTGAGTAGGTCAGAAATTTCAGCACAACGTTACAAGGGCGTAGTGACTTTCGGAAGGCTATAAATCCTAAACCGTAAATTGGATTAAGATGAGTCTTAAACAAAAAGTCATCTACTCAAAACGAACTATCCGGAAATCAACTTTTCCAGAAGCCCAGGAGCCTCATCAGACCCTGAAAAACAGAAAGAAAGTGCTCTGGTGGGTTTCTTGGTATTTGATGCTCATCACGGTTCTCATCCTCGATGCGTATAAGCCTCAAGTGTACAACTCTTGATGTTTTAGCATTACTTTAACCAAGGTCTAACCATCAACACACAAAGTTAAGACTAAGAAATAAAACACAACTCATGTGAGAGTTTGAGCAAGGTGATGAACCAAAGTTACATCAATTTCTTAGTTTCAACACAAGTACAAGATCTATTAAGCTATAAACTTTGAATCAAACTATATAAGCAAGACCTTAAGCTATAGAACTTAGATCTTAGCTAATTATTAAAGACCTTAGACTAAAAAGTCTAGATCCCATGTTCTTGGTGAAACCCTAAGTCATAACACTTAGACTTTCAACTTTTACACAACCATAAGTTAGGAAACTTAGATCTTGTAAAGTTAACATAAGTTAATGAGTTTGTTTAAACAAAGTAGAAGACCATAAGTTACACAACTTAGATCAAACACAAAAATGAAACCCTAAGCTAAAGAGCTTGGATTCTTAACAATACTTATGAGATCTCAAGCTAGTAAGCTTGTATCTTTTGTTTAATGAAAACACAAGTCACAAATCTAAAGTACAACAACTAAAGAAGATCATAAGTTAGTAAACTTTTGATCTTAACTAACTTTTTGTAGAAATCTCAAGCTAGTAAGCTTGTATTTCAAACTTTCTTGCAGATTCATAAAGTAAAGTGTTGGATCTTACAAGTTACATGAAGATTATAAACATAGGTTTTGATCTTTAAACATAATAAAGAGATCTTAAGTTAATAAACTTAGATCTAATAAGATTATGAAGATTCAAAGCTAAATAGCTTGAATCCTTCGTGTTCTTGAAGATTCTTCAAAATAAAGTTGAATCTTACAAGAGTTATGAAGATTCAAGTTACAAAACTTGAATCTTTGTTCATGATGATGATGATTCATGAATTAAAGTAAGAAAAGAAAGAAAAAGAAATCAAGAACTTACAAGTTCTTCAAGTAATTTAGAGAGAAAACTTTAGAGTGAGAAAGTAGAGAGAAGTGTGTATGTTTGAATGAAATGAAATGAGAGAATGAAATGAGTTTTAAAATAATAAAGTGGTGGTGAGGTGGTGATGGTTGGCCGACGGTTGGGGAGGGGATGGGGGGCCATCTTGGCCTCATGTGGTGTGGATTGGTGTGGTTCATGGTGGTGGTACTAGGTGATGTTGACATGTTGGGTGGTTTGGGACATAATGCAAGCCTTAGTACATAAGCATGCATGATACTTGTCTCATTATTTACATGGACTTAATTATGATTACATGGGCTAATTAACCCATTAAGTGGTCCACTAAGTTGAGTAGGTTGGGTCATGAAAGTCCATTAAGGTGTTAAATCCATTAAGGTAACTAGTAAGCATTAGTAAACACTAAGCATAATTAAATAAGCCATTAAGCCAAGTAATTGTCATAATTAAATAACAATTATGTTTACGTAGTCATAATATTTCAATTATGACAAAAGTTTAACGTGTACCAAGTATGTAGCACTAACGGTCGTAAATGCAATCAAGGATCATGTTAAGCGATTAAGCACTTAAAAACACATTGTAAGGCATTAACGAAAGTAATTAACATAATTAATGATCCCAGAATAAAATCTAAATTAGTACGCGCAAATACGCAGTTTCGTGAAAGTAATTAATATAATTAAAAGTCGAAAAAGTCGGGTCGTTACAATATCTAATAACTGACATCATCGATGACTATGAAATTTCAGGGTTTCGACGGACTCTGACGGTTTGTGGTGCGTTCCATCGACCATTTTTTATACCTAACTTGATCAATGAATATGAAATTTTAATGTTTCGCTTCTTTTTTTCACGGAATGGAACAATTTCGAATCGGCACTGTACATATGAAGGTTATGGTTTTCGTTTGTTTCGATTAGCCGTTCTCAAATTTCTTAGTTTTTATTTCCTATATCGGATGCAATTTGTTGAATAAGTATCTTATATAATAAGGTTATATTCAATGACGATCACATGTAACTTAACCTTTTTAGCAATTTGCCATTTTTTGACATATAAGTATTTTACCATGCTTTAGACTTTGATTTAGTAGTAGTTAACTCATATGGAGATTTTTACATACGAATATAACACAAATACAAATACTTTATATTCCTGTTTGATTTTCTACTTCTACATTACATTGTTCTTTATCAAATAACTAGAGGCAATATCACTTTTTGGGGTCAATAATGTGTGACTATATTTTCTTTTTTTCTTTCTTTTAAGTAATATTTATTTATTATGTATATGTATTGAAAACAAAATTGACGAGCAATCAAACAAAGTTATTAACTATTTGACGGTTATTATCTTTTGTGTGCCTTCACATGAGTTGCCAATCCATCTTACGTTTAAAAACACAATGAAAGCTGAGGGTTCTACTAAGAGTTCCCTTGAGCAGTGCGGTATGGCTGTGAGTCGTTAGTTGTTCAGATGCCTATCGATTATTAACAAGGTTAATAATACCAATAGTTGGATGCAACAATGAAGTAATACTCTCATTTTATTCGATGTTGTTTACCTATTTAGTTATTGAAGGCATTAGTTTTGTTGCAATTCAATGCATTAGGTTTGTTACTGAAAATATGCGAGTATGCTAAATATTGTTTATGGTATATGTGAGTCAATTGGCCAATTGCAATTTATTGGAAGCAGTGTGCACATACTTATGATATGTTTGAGTTCATGAAAGATATTTTTGGTAAAGTTTCGGATCACGGTGGTTCTGAAGGTGCTGATACAGGGGACGGCAGATATGATGAGAAAAGTGACACCGAATTATAGCAAACCGCTAGTAATACTTGAAATAATGACAATAAAGGAACACCAAGATTTAACATGGAAAACCCCAATAGGGTAAAAACCACGGGCAAGGAAAGAAACGTTTCACTAATAAGAATAATAGGAATTACACTTCTCTCTAATTACAAGGATAATCTTACTTATCTTTATATCTCTTGTAATTAGGAGATTAACCTCACAAACTCTCTATTATACTATAGAACACAAGAAGATATGAGAAAGAAGATTGAATGTTTTGGGATGCTTAAAAGAGCTTGAATGATGCTCTATTTATAGCAACACAACATGGCATATTGGTAAATACTTATGAGACAAACTTGAAGTGGAATTGGTCATGACTCACTGAAAGTTTTGGAGTAGATCAACTTGTACACTTAATTCCTTCAACAACTAATGACCAGCCATCCACTTATCTATTTTATTATTTCAACAATCTCCCACTTGAAGATTTGATTGAAGCTCAATCAATCTTCACACGATGATCCTTCCTTGCCAATGATGTTGCTTACGTTTCTGCTAGGATGCATGAGGAACGGCACCAAACATACTTGTCACGGTTGATTGACTTTGTTAGAAAATCAGCCACATTTTTATCAGTATGAATTTTCTGCATATCCACGGTTCCTTCTTCCACTTTCTCATGAACGAAGTGATACTGAACTCGTATATGCTTTATTTTTGAATGAAATGCAGGATTCCTTGCAAGATGCAAGGCACTCTGGTTGTCACAAAATAGAGTGATATTCTTTTGTTTGTGTTCGAGTTCCTCCAACAACATCTTCAACCATACTGCCTCTTTAGTAGCTTGAGTAGCTGCTAATGTGACGACACGGAAATTTTCGACCAAATTTAAACTTAATCTTTATATGATTTCGACACGATAAGAAAAGTCTGTAAAGTTGAATCTCAAAATTTTTGAACTAATTTCATATAATCAATTACCCTTTTATTGTGCTCGACGATTCACGAACATTTATGTGTATATAGATATGTATATATATAATATATAGTTATATTAATTGAAAAACGTTAACAAAGTATTAGATGTATAATACTTTACATGAACGTATTTGTTTCAATATATTTATCGACGGAATTAAACGATAATATCAAATGAATGAATTATTAGATACATTGTGATATGATTATGTGTCTCTGTTATGAGATCCAATGTGATTTAAGAAATCTGTTCTTTTTATCAATATTCAAAAAATGGAAAAGTGATTTACAAGTAGGAACAAAAGTGTCAACTAACGATAACTGGACAAAAGTTAGTGGAGATTCCTGTTTAATTTTCAATGCATGCTTTACAATAATTGCCTCGTGTCTCTTGATAAGTTAATTATTTAGTTGTCATAATATTGAAAACGTTTTTTGATATAGATGAAACCTTTTAAAGAATGACTTTGAATATATATATATATATATATATATATACATATATATATATATACATATATATATATATATACATATATATATATATATATACATATATATATATATATACATATATATATATATATATATATATATATATATATATATATATATATATATATATATATATATATATATATATATATATATATATATTTATATATATATTTATTAGTTTTGAAAAACTGAACGTTATATCGTTAGATAAAGATTTCGATTATATATATATGTTATACAAATTTCTAAACAATGATATATATATTTTACTACATAATAAAATATAATATTAGCACATATTAAAATAGATATAAAACAATTTGATTATATTTAATTTTCTTGTATTAAAGATTTTAAAATAATATTATTTAATATATTATAATAAATAACGAGTCGATGATTTAAAGAAGCAAATGGTCAAAACACTCAAATGAATAAGTTACATTTCAATTAGTATAATTATTGGTGAAATAAGTCTAATTATTAATAAAGGTACGTGTCATGAAACGTAAAGTACAAGTTTTCTAAGCGTACGAAAGGACGTTCGAAAAACCGGAACCGGTATGTAAGTCGAGCGTCAGCGTACAATTCATCGGAGTAAAAATTACAAATCAACTATGCACGAGAATATAATATAATATTTAATTAATTGTAAAGATTAAATATATTATATATTAAATAATATAAATATAAGTGTCGGTAGGCATGTTTAATTCATTTTGTGAGATGAAAGGAAGGCTCATGCGATCACATGAGTCCCCCTCACAAATCTTATGCGATCGCATGAGGGGTAGGTGCAGAAAAGGTTTTATAAGTAGCTCAATTTTGGTTATGTAAATTCAATCATAAATCATAATCCTCCGTAATAATATATATATTTATATTATTATTATTATTATTATTATTATTATTATTATTATTATTATTATTATTATTATTATTATTATTATTATTATTATTATTATTATTATTATTAATCGTATTATTATTATTAGTAGTAGTATTATTATTAGTATTATTATACATAAAATACTACGACGAGGTCATGAGCAAGTTATTTCAAAACGGGTTTTACGAGCGGGATAGAGCTAAGGAAACTATGGGTTATAGCTATGGAGGTTATGGGTAATGTTCATGGGTATTGTTCGCAAGTCAAACCTAGTGTTTATCATCTCCGTTGCGTCTACGTATTTTCCTACAATATTGAATCACAATATTGATATGTGAGCATTCATATCTTATCTTTTATTTATTAATAGTGTATCCATGTCTAGTGCTCGAGTATATATGTTTATACATGCTTGTATGCTAAATTTTGTCATTAGATAGTTTTACAATAAATCACGAATTTAATACATATACTACTGATATAAGGTATATGATATGCATGTTATTGGAAAGCTAGGGAAAAATTAATAACTTTTCATTTAGAAATCGCGTGATTTCGATTAACGGATTAAAAGATATGGTCAACTGAATTATGGTTAACGTTAATTGAAATTGTGTTTGAAACTGTAAATTAATATTTAAACAACTTGTCTATGAGATTGATAAATGGGATTTTTATATATTACTAATCGAGTAAATAAATTTCTATATAAGGCACATTTTGTTTTGTTGATCAATTGTCAAAGTTGACTGTTTTATCATGTTTTAAAGCTTTATAAACACTATAATCTGATTTTACAAGTATTGGAAAACTATGTGAATTAATTAAATATTTTCGATTGCCATGATAGTTCAAATATAATATAGCTCCTGAAAAAAATAATATTTTAAGTTTGATAAACTATAAATTCGTTCAATTATTAAGGCTTATACTACGTTAATAAACATGTATAAATTTAAAGATCATATTGGGTCAGGTTGACTTTTGAGATGACTTTTGTTAACTTTTGCATGTCTGTCTCGAGCATTAGGATTGTGATACACTATGACATGACCTAGCTTGTTAGACATTTATTGACCAACATATGCTCTCTAGGTCGAGATCTACGGTTACTTTGCATTCCGAGTTTCGATCACCTTTCGGTGAATGAATTTATGTGCTGCTAAGGTGAGTTTCATTTGCTCCCTTTTTAATTGCTTTTGCAATCTATATTTTTAGGCTGAGAATACATGCACTTTATTTTAAATGCAATGGATACAAGTACATACTAAATTCTACACTGAGTTTGAAACGAAAATCCCTTAGCTTTGGTAACTAGTAACTGCCGGTTATAAGAACTGGTGGGCGCGAATAGTTGTATATGGATCCATAGGGCTTTACATCCCCGTCCATTCCAGGTATAGAGACCCTAGCCTGAACTATAAAGCGGACGTATGCTATTTGAGTTTAGTACAGGTTGGTTTGCGTGTATTGTACATGTTGGTTGCATGTATGTTAAAATAGGGGTACTTATTATATATACGTTAAGTTTAGTTACCAGGGTGCTCAATTTCGTAGAATCTTTTGATAAACATTTTGGATGAAACAACTGAAATCTTGTGATCCACCTTTAAATACAGATTATGCGCAACATAAAACTATGAACTCACCAACCTTTGTGTTGACACTTTTAAGCATGTTTATTCTCAGGTTTCTAGAAGTCTTCCGCTGTTTGCTTATATGTTATACAAGCTATGTGCATGGAGTCATACATGCTTTATTCGAGAAAACTTTGCATTCACAAAATCATCACCATGTATCTTATTTGACTATATTGTCAACGAATGTATTGTTAAAAACTATTATATACGGTGATTTTCTATACGTAGAAATCATCAGATGTTGAAAACCTTGGATTTATATATTCATTTATGGTGCGCCTTTTCAAAAGAATGCAATGTTTACAAAACGTATCATATAGAGGTCAAAACCTCACTATGAGATCAATGAATGATGTATTCGTCCAAATGGATTTGGACGGGTTATCACAGCTACATATTCTGCCTCTGTTGTTGACGTCGCCACAACTGACTGCAGTTTTGAAACCCAGCTTACTATTCCACCACAAAGTGTGAAAACATATGCAGTGGTAGATTTACTTTTATCGATATCACCTGCATAATCTGAATCAACATACCCTTTGACAATAAATTCCGGTTCTCCATAACATAATGCAACATCTAAGGTTCCCTTGATGTATCTAAGGATCCTCTTTACCGCATTCCAATGCTCTTTACCAGGATTCGCCATGTACCGACTAACTACTCCCACTGCATGTGTAATGTCTGGTCTTGTACATATCATTGCGAACATTAAACTTCCCACTGCTGATGCATACGGTACACGAGACATCTCCTTCCTCTCGTAGTTATTGCTAGGACACATAACGGAGGATAACTTAAGATTAGTAGGAAGTGGGGTTGAGATTGGCTTACTATCTTGCATATTGAAACGCTCCAAGATTTTCCTCTAATAATTCTTTTGAGAAAGCCAAATCTTCCTATTATCTCTGTCTCGGTGAATTTTCATCCCTAGAATCTTGTTTGCGGCACCCAAGTCTTTCATATCAAACTCCTAGCCAATTGAGCTTTCAGCTTATTAATACGATTTTTGTTGGGGCCTGCAACCAACATGTCGTCTACATATAACAGCAAAATGACAAAATCATTGTCCCCAAACCTCTTGAAATATGCACAAGGGTCTGCATAAAGTCTTTTATATTCAAGGCTCATTATGAAAGAATTAAATCTCTTGTACCAACATATCGGCGCCTGTTTAAGACCATACAGAGATTTCTCTAACCTGTAAACCAAGTTCTTTTTCCTTGTAGTTTAAAACCTTCTAGTTGAAGCATATAAATTTCTTCTTCAAGATTTCCATGAAGAAATGCAGTTTTCACATCTAGCTGCTCTAGATGCAAATCAAATGTAGCACACATCGGTAGAACTACTCGAATTGTTGTAAGTCGAACCACAGGAGAAAATATTTCATTAAAGTCCGTACCTTCTTTCTGAGCATATCCTTTAACCACCAGTCTTGCACGATACCGCTCCACTTGATCATCACCATTTCGCTTGATCTTATACTCCCATTTATTTCCAATAGGTTTTCTACCTTTCGGCAATGGCACAAGTTCCCATGTTTTATTTTTATGAAGAGCTTCAATTTCTTCCTGCATAGCTGTCACCTACTGAGATGCATCAGAATGATTCAGTTCCTCGCGAAGAGTTGTTGGCTCTCCTTCCTCTGTTAGAAGACAATATGCAATATTGCTTTCCATAATATAATCTGAGTGCCACCCTGGATGTTTCCTTTCCCGATTAGAAGTACGAGTCGCTGGAGCTTCATCAATGACTACTTGATTTTCATCGTGCTCTGGTACTGCTTCAGAAGAATCTTTATGAAATTCATTACCCACCTGTATTGGTATAGTTTCTTTTGAAGTGCTAACATCTTCAAGATCTTTGTCTTATTTAAAGACAACATCTCTGCTGATAACTACTTTGTGGGCAGTAGGGTCCCACAAACGATACTCCTTAACTCCATCAGCATACCCCAAGAACAAACACTTTCTGGACTTTGGATCCAACTTTGTCATTTCTTGAGAATTGTACATTGCGTACACAGGACTTCCAAATACATGAAGGTCAGAATAATCAACTAGTTTTCTAGTCCACATCTCCATCGGCGATTTCAACTCAATTGCAGTTGATGGTGACCGAATTATCACGTAACATGCATTACTTACTGCTTCTGCCCAGAATGATTTCCCCAAGCTTGCAATTGCCAACATCGCCCTTGTTCTATCTAATTAGGTTCTGTTCATCCGCTCTGCCACTTCGTTTTGTTGAGTAGTGTATGCCATCGTGAACTGCCTTTTGATACCTTCTTGTTTGCAGAACTTATCAAATTCATCACCAGTGTATTCTCCTCCATTATCAGTCCTTAAACACTTGATCTTTTTACCAGATTCAAGTTCAACCCGCGCTTTGTAAACTTTGAAAACTTCAAACACATCCGCCTTTCTCTTGATTGGGTACACCCAACATCTCTTAGTATAATCATCAATAAATGATACAAAATACTTTGCTCCTCCTAGGGATTGAAGTGGTGCTTACCACACATCAGAGTGAACCAATTCTAGACTCAATTTACTTCTAGAATTTGATGTGTTAATCTTCAGGCGATGCTGCTTCTTGATTACACAATGCTCACAGAAAGGTAGCGATACCTTTGTAAGACCATGAATAAGATTTCTTTCAACAAGAATCTTCATACCTTTCTTAGACATGTGTCCAAGCTTTTGATGCCATGTCATAGCAACTTTATCACTTGAACTATTCGAAGCAATGGATGCTTGCGCTTCCTGTACCGTCTCGCCTTTTAGAATGTATAGATTAGCACCCACCTTTTCTCCTTTCATAAGTACAACTGCGCCTTTCATGATTTTCATGATCTTGTCTTGCATCTCCATCTTACAACCAAGATCATCTAATTGTCCTAAAGACTATAAGTTCTTCTTTAAACCCTCCACGTGTCGTATACCTTGAATAGTACGAACTGTACTATCGTGCATCTTCAGAATGATATCTCCAATTCCAATGATCTTTAGTTCATGATCATTGCAACTGTATACAGATCCTCCTGAGATACGTTCATATTGTTTGAACAATTCTCTTCTAGAGGTCATGTGAAAAGTAGCTCCCGAGTCAAATAACCAGACATCAACAAATGTCTTTCTTCCTTCATTTGCTATCACTGCCTCACTAACCAAAGTAATCCCATCATCTGAAGTGCTTGCAATATTTCCTTGAGGATTTGAGTTATTTAAACTCCGACAATCCTTCTTCAGGTGACCTTTCTTGCCACAATTGTAGCATGTATAGGTATTCTTCTTTTTAGACTTCGGTTTACCATGATTGTGACTCCCACTTGGGCCACGTTCTGTTGATCTCCCTCCTGACACCACCAAGGCCTCCATTTATCGTGAACCGGCCTGTTTGTCCTCCTTGTTATTGCGCCAATTTTCTTCTTCTAGAATAGCAGCCACAACTTCATCATAGACTAGATACCCCGAGAGAACATTATTGGTTAAGTTAATAATGAGTTGATCATACGAGTCAGGTAGACTCTGAAGTAAAAGTTCAGCACGTTCTTTTGGATCTATATTGCAACTTAATGAAGCGAGTTGAGAAAATAGAGTATTCAAAGAATTAATGTGCTCATTAACTGAAGTAGATTCATTCATGCGTATCACATAAAATTTCCTCTTAAGGAATATCTTGTTGTGGAGTGATTTGGTCTCGTACAATTTTACGAGGTGATCCCAAATCTCTTTCGCCGTCTTCTTTTCTTCAATGCTAGACAAAATGCCACTTGCTAGTGCCAGATGAAGATTTGCGATAGCCTGGCCATCCATCTCTTCCCATTTTTCATCAGTGACTTCGGCGAACCGTCTACTGATGGCCGCCAAACACTTATCCTTTCTCAGGATAGCTTTCATCTTTAGTTTCCATAACGAGAAGTTACTCTCATTGAGCTTTTCAATTTCAAATTTTGTAGACATTGCTATAATTACAATCTTCTTTTCGACAATACTATTTTTACGAGAAATAGTGTAACGCCCTGTACAAAACCATCGTGTACGATTCGTCAACAACAGGATCTTTACACGGTCAAATACTACATGCTGTTTGAAAACCAGTTTTGCATTCATAAAAAGATAGCGTTTACAAAAGATAACATGACACAAAGGTCATTACAAAGTCATTATTTGAAAATAACATAAGTTACGAATGCAAGATAAAAGTTTCATGATTGAGACATCTCTAAGTAATGCAGCGGAAATCTAACACAGAAGGTCCATAACATCAAGTCTAAAACACCAAGATAGCAAGTCTAATAGCGGAAGCAACATCGTCTAAGCACCTGAGAAATACACGCTTAAAAGTCAACACGAATGTTGGTGAGCTATAGTTTGTAAACAGTAAAGTAATGTAGACCACAAGTTATCGTATTCAAAATAGTATGAAAAGTATATGCTTGTCCGTGGGCACCCAGTAACTAACTTAACGTAATAGTAATAACCCCTAAAAGTACACTTGGCGAGTGCGTATGTCCTCGAAGTATCAAACACCCATTAAATGCTAGCACGACTAGCCCGAGTGGGGATGTCAAACCCTATGGATCCATATCTAATATTCGCGTTCACCGGTTCAAAACCAATGATTAAACATTACCGTGCTAAGGGGAATGTTTATACCGTTATATAACCCACATATATGTAAAGTTTAAGTACTCGTGTAAAGTAAGTAAAACATAAAAAGTGCATGTATTCTCAGTCCCAAAAATAGTAAAAAGTAGTAAGAGATGCTATAACTCATAGTGAATAAGCAGTAAAAGTCGATACGAAACGTATGCAGGTAGTAAGTCGGTCCGAAAGGTCATCAACCTATGTCAAAGGTCACTAGGTCAGTATATTGTCCCAATAAGTGTAAAAGTGAATAAATTAAGTTTAAGTGTCATCATCATCATCATTCATCATCATAAAAGCTAAGTTTGACAAGAATTGAGATCGAAACAATAGGCTGATTTCGGTCAGCTACTACGACCTCTATACAAAACGAAAAGATGCGTAGTCAGTGGCTATGGCTCCGTATGTGAGTCCTCTAACCTCTGACCAATTTTCAGAACCTAACACGTCTTCGTATGACTGTGGCGATGGTTTAAGTGCGAGTAGGGTTCTTGGTGCTTGATGCTCATCACGGTTCTCATCCTTGATGCTTGTAGCTTCAAGTGTACAACTCATTGATGGGTTAGCATCAACTTGACCAAGATTGTACCATAAACACACAATATTTTAAGACCAAGTAAGAACACAACTCATTTAAGAGTCTTAGATGGATGATGAACCAAAGTTACATCATATCCTTAGTATTAACTCAATTACAAGTTCTATTTACAATGAAAGCTACAAACTTTACTTCAATCAAAAAAGTATGAACATAATCTAAATCAAATAAAGTGATGGAACCCTAAGCTAGAGAGCTTGGATCCTTTTCACACAAGTTATAAGATTACAAAGCTAGAAAGCTTGAACCTTTACAAGATTAATGAGACCATAAGCTATAAAGCTAAGATCTTTAACAAAATAATGAAAGTAATGAAAGTAATGAGACCATAAGCTAAAAAGCTAAGATCTTTAACATAATAATGAGACCCTAAGCTAAAAAGCTTGGATCTTTAGTGTTCTTGAAGATCTTGAAGCATAAAGCTTGGATCTTTAAGATACATGAAGATTACAAACACAAGTTTGAATCTTTATAACAAAATAACAAGATTAAAGCTAAAAGATTTAGATCTACAAAGTAGGTGAAGATTCAAAGCTAGAAAGCTTGAATCTTCCATGTTCTTGAAGGATTCAAATCCATGTTTGAATCTACAAGATGTAATCAAGATCAAAAGCTAAAAAACTAGACCCTTTGATGATGATGATGAATTCGTGAGAGAGAGAGGAAGAAGAAGAAGAAAAATCAAATACTTATACTTTTTAGAGAGAGAAAGAACTAGAGAAAGAATTAGAGAGTGAGTGTGTGTAAATTACAAATGAAAGTAAGTGTAAATGGATGGAATAAGGCTTATAATTATAGGTGGTGAGGTGAGGGAGGGGGTGTGGTGGCCGTGGGTTGTATAGGGGGATAAGGGGGACAACTTTTTACTTTTTGGTTAATGGTTGTCTAAAGTTGGTGCTTATGTTAGGATCCCATGCAACATTAAGGATAATACTTGACAAAAATGCTAGCATGTTCCCTCTAATAAATGGGTATTTGTCTTACATATTAATGGGTCACTAGTTACTTATAATTGAGCTAATTAAATAGTCCACTAACTAGTGTAGGTTGGGCTAAGGTCCAACGAGGTAGAATGTCCAACAAGACTAACTAGTGTGCTCTAGTAAATTACTAAGCGTAATTAAGCATCCAAAAACCCAAGTAATTATTATTATAAAATAACAATTAGTATTTCATAGTCATAATATTCCGATTACGACAAAAGTTAAACGTGTACGCAGTACGCAGTTCGTTAAAAATGTCAAGTGACACTAACGGTCATAAAGGCTTCCGGTGTTTGAGTTAAGTATCCTACGTACTTAATGATACGTTTTAATATATAAATGAAAGTAATCAACATGTAGGGAGTCCCCAGAGTATAATATAGCTTAGTACGCACAAATACGCAGTTTCGTGAAAACACAAAGCACAAAAGCAAGTCGAAAAAGTCGGTTCGTTATATTACCCACTTGTTAATGAAAATTTCATCCCGAAATTTTAGGATGAGGTAGACGGTAGAGTCGGGAAGAGGTGAGGATACTTCTGCATCATTTGATCCTCTCGTTCCCAAGTAAACTCAGGTCCTCATTTTGCATTCCATCATACTCGGACGATCGAAATCTTGTTGCGTTTCAAGGTTTTGACCTCACGGTCCATAATCTCGACAGGTTCTTTCACGAAATGAAGTTTGTCATCAATCGTAAGCTCCTCAAGTGGTATGACAAGTTCTGGTTCCGCAAGACACTTCTTCAGATTCGATACATGTAAGGTAGGATGAACGGAGCTCAATTGAGTCGGAAGATCCAAACGGTAAGCAACGGGTCCAACACGTTCCAAAACTTCAAAAGGACCAATGTATCGCGGGTTCAACTTCCCACGCTTTCCGAAATGGATTACACCTTTCTAAGGTGCGACTTTCAACATAACACGGTCGCCGATTTAAAATTCGCGATCTCTACGTTTAAGGTCGGCATAGCTCTTCTGATGATCACGGGCCGTCTTGAGTCTCGCTTGAATTTGGACAATCTTCTCGGTGGTTTCATGGATGAGTTCGGGACTGGTGAGTTGTTTTTCACCTACTTCGGCCCAACAAATAGGAGAACGAAATTTACGGCCATATAACGCTTCGAAAGGTGCGGCATTAATGCTTGAATGATAACTGTTGTTGTAAGAGAATTCGGCTAGTGGCAAATGCTTTTCCCAAGCTTTTCCGAAATCAATAACGCAAGCACGCAACATGTCCTCCAAAGTCTGAATCGTTCGTTCGCTTTGTCTGTCAGTTTAGGGGTGTTTTGTAGTGCTCATGTCGAGACGAGTTCCCAAGGCTTCTTGCAAATAATGCCAAAATCTAGAAGCGAAACGGGTATCACGATCTGAGA
The DNA here is from genome assembly GCF_046630445.1 of Rutidosis leptorrhynchoides. Classification (NCBI taxonomy): domain Eukaryota; kingdom Viridiplantae; phylum Streptophyta; class Magnoliopsida; order Asterales; family Asteraceae; genus Rutidosis; species Rutidosis leptorrhynchoides. Next base: position 28,037,871 of record NC_092334.1, read on the forward strand.
TAATCGATAATGGTACACCGTGGTGAGATACAACTTCCTTTATGTATAGCTGCACCATTCTTTCCATCGTATCGGTTTCCTTCATAGCTAGGAAGTGAGCAGATTTGGTAAGATGGTTAACGATAACCCATATGGCATCATAACCTCCTACCGTCTTCGGTAGCTTCGTGATGAAATCCATTGTTTTTCCTTCCCATTCCCATTGCGGGATTTCGGGTTGTTGGAGTAATCCAGACGGATTCTGAAGTTCGGCTTTGATCTTGGAACAAGTCAAACACTTTCCAACATAAGCTGCAACGTCCCTTTTGAGGTTCGGCCACCAATATTGAACCTTGAGGTCGTGGTACGTCTTACCAGCTCCTGGATGAATTGAATACCTTGACTTATGGGCTTCGTCTAGAATAAGGCTCCGTAAATTCCCATAACTAGGCACCCAAATTCTTCCGGCAAAGTATCGGAGTCCAGTCTCCTTGACCTCGAATCGAGAAACGAGAATGTTCAAGTGCTCTTGAGAAATATTCCCCTCCTTGAGAGCTTTTTCTTGGGCTACGCGGATCTGGTTATTGAGATTCGTCTGAATGGTGATGTTCAAGGCACGGACACGAAGAGGTACCGTTCTCTCCTTTCGGCTCAAGGCATCAGCTACAACATTTGCCCTTCCGGGATGATAACGTAGTTCACAATCATAGTCGTTCAACGTCTCGACCCATCGTCGCTGTCACATATTCAGCTGCTTCTGGTCGAAAATGTGTTGGAGGCTTTTGTGATCGTTGAAGATAGTACTCTTGGTTCTATAAAGATAGTGTCTCCACAGTTTTAGTGCAAAGACAACGGCTCCAACTTCAAGATCGTGTGTTGTGTAATTTCGCTCGTGAATCTTCAGTTGTCGAGAGGCGTAAGCAATAACCTTCGTTCTTTGCATCAATACGCAACCAAAACCATTTTTCGAGGCATCACAGTTCACAACAAAATCATCACTGCCTTCGGGAAGTGATAAGATAGGTGCGGTGGTTAACTTCTGCTTCAGGGTTTGAAATGCCGACTCTTGCTCGGCTTCCCAAACGAACTTCTTCCCCTTATGAGTTAATGCAGTCAAAGGATGTGCAATCAGAGAGAAACCTTCAATGAATCTTCGGTAATAACCGGCGAGGCCTCAAAATTAGCGGATATGAGTAGGAGTAGTGGGAGTTTCCCATTTGCTGATAGCTTCAATCTTTGTGGGGTCAACTTTGATACCCTGATCGCTCACGATATGACCAAGAAATTGAACTTCCTTCAACCAAAATTCACACTTGGAGAATTTGGCATAGAGTTGCTCTTGTCTCAAAATTTCCAACACTAGTCGAAGATGTTGCTCATGTTCTTCTTCGCTTTTGGAATAGATGAGGATATCATCTATGAAGACGATAACGAACTTGTCCAGGTAGGGTTTGCATACACGATTCATGAGATCCATGAATACAGCAGGTGCGTTGGTTAAACCGAATGGCATCACGAGAAACTCATAATGACCATAACGGGTTCTGAACGCAGTCTTCATCACGTCGCTCTCCTTCACCCTCAACTGGTGATATCCTGATCACAAATCGATCTTAGAATAAACGCTTGATGCTTGCGGCTGATCGAAAAGATCGTCAATTCTGGGAAGAGGATATCGATTCTTAATTGTCAGCTTGTTCAGCTCACGATAATCGATACACATGCGGAAAGATCCGTCCTTATTCTTCACAAACAAAAAAGGTGCGTCCCAAGGCGATGAACTCGGTTGGATAAATCCAAAGTCTAGCAATTCCTGTAGTTGACTCTGCAACTCTTGCAGTTCGGAAGGTGCGAGTCGATAAGGTGCGCGAGCTACTGGTGCAGCTCCTGGCACTAGATCGATCTGAAACTGTGACAACCCGAAAATTTCCGACCAAATTTAAACTTTAATCTTTATATATTACCGACACGATAAGCAAAGTTTGTAAGTTGAATCTCAAGAATTTTAAACTGTGTTCATACACTCATTTAACCTCGACCAAATTCCAATGATTCACGAACCATTATATGAACGAACATGATTATATATGTATATGTGTATATATTATAACTTGAAAACATTAACAAAGTATTAGACGTATAATACTTTATATAAACGTATTTGTTTCTAAATATATTCTAATAGTTATCAATGGAATTAAAAGATGATATCAAATGAATGAATTATTAGATACATTGAATTATGATTACGAGTCTCTGTTAGGAGGTCCACTTTGATTTGGAAATCATTTCTTTTAACGGTATTCGGAATAATTGGTAATGTGATTTATTAGAAAGAACAAAAGTGTCAATTAATGGGAACTAGACAAGGGTTAGTGGAGACTCTCATTTGATTTTCAATTTATGCTTTACAATAATTGTCTCGTGACTTTTGATAAGTTAAACTATTAAACTTGTATATTATTTAACGTGGAAGTAAAATTGTAGAATATAGATAAATTATAAGATGGATATCGACAAGTTAAGTAAATTAACGTTTTACATTAAAATGATTTTATATGTTTATCTAACCTTTAGACGTTATATCACGTTGCACCAACAAACGTTAAAAACTTGAAATCTATTAAAAGTATATTTAATCTTACTTTTCTAAGACATTTTTTATGATATAACAACTTCTTCTATTTTAACCTTTTAATAAAATGATTATTTTATATATTTAGTTTTAGAAAAACAAAGTTGTCATATTTGATTTAAATGTATAAAAACGTTTCAGTTTAAAAAAAACTTTATTAATTAGGACGTTTTATAAGATAATTTGTATATGCCTTTTGAAGAATTTAAATAAAGCTTATATTATAAAGCGTTTCAAAAATGTTAATGTGATTGATATAATATTTTTCTACTATCTAAACGATTCCAAAATAAACTTTAAAAATATAATTAGTTTTGAAAAACTAAATATTGTATTATTACATATTTCAATATGAACAAATATATATTTTAAATAAAGATATACATATATATATATATATATATATATATATATATATATATATATATATATATATATATATATATATATATATATATATATATATATATATATTAAACAAGTGACAAAATATAATATTTTAACAGATGATTTAAAATGATACATTTTGATAAACTACGAGACTCTGATTTATAGAAGCAAATGACTACAACGCTCAATTTTATAGGTTACATTTATTATAAGGTAAATTTTTGATGAGTAAAGTCAAATTATTAATAAGTGTACATGTCGCGTAACTTAAAAGGCTAGTTCTTTAAACGTACGAAAGTGCGCCTGAAAAACCGAAAGTGGTACATGAGTCGAGTGACAACGTCCAAGTCATTTAAGTAAAAATTATACTTTTACCATGAACGTAAATATAATATAATATATAAGTAATTATATAAATTAAATATATTATATATTAAATATTAATATAAACCGTCGGTGCACCAAACAATTGTGTATATGAGCTGTAAGATTGGGCCATGCGATCGCAAGGAAGCCCCTCACATTAACCATGTGATCGCATGGAGGGTAGAGGGAGGCCAAGTCCATAAAGCTCGCACGTATTCATTTTTCTGATTCATTTTCTCTTATATCTCTCTCGTATCCTCTCTATATTTATATATATATTATTATTATTAATATTATTATTAAGATTAGTAATCTTATTATTATTAGTGTTATTATTATCAAGAGGGATATTACTAGTATTATACATAAAATACTACAACGAGGTTCTGCTCGCGTGATTTCAAAATAAGTTTTTTCGAGTAGAAAAGGGCTAAGGAAATTATGGGTTATAGCTATGGAGGCGATGGGTATGATTCATGGGTATGCTCGTGAGATCAATTTAGTGTTTATCATCTCTGTTGCGTCTACGTACCTTTCCTGCAATATTGAATCTCAATATTGATACGTGAGAACTCATAACTTAACTTTTATATATTAATAGTGTATCCCTGACTAGTGCTCGAGTATATAGGATTATGCATGCTTATACTTTTGATATCGCCCTTAGATAGGTTATGTTGAATCCTGAATTAGTTACATATGCAGTTGAGATAAGGTATAAGATATGCATGTCGTTGGAAAGCTAGCGAAAAATTAAGAACTTTTCATTTAGATATCGAATGGTTTCGATGAACGGATTAGAAGTTATAGTCAATTGAATTTTTGTATTATTATTAAAAATGATTATTATTATCATCGTTATTATCGTCGTTATAGTTGTTATTATTATTATTATTATTATTATTATTATTATTATTATTATTATTATTATTATTATTATTATTATTATTATTATTATTATTATTATAATTATAATTATTATTATAATTATAATTATTATTATTATTATTATCTTTATCAATAAAAGATATTATCATTAAAAATTGTTATTTTTATTATTATTACTATCGTTGTTATCGTTAAAGTTAAAATTTGTATTATTATTATTATTATTATCATTAAAATAGTTATTAATATTATCATAACATTTATTATCATTAGTATTATTATAATTAAAACTAATATTAGTAACACCTAACTAGCATGATTACTATTATTATTATGAACACGTTATAAAAGACGATTAAAAACTATTAAACGAATCGATTAGGAAATAATGAGTATGAGTATCATGATGAAATCAAAATATTGTAAGATATTGATTTAGATAAAATTACCGTTCTTATTTTTATTATTACTATTAAAAGTATCGTTAGTATTAAAACTATCATTTTAACGAAAATTATCATTTTAATAGAAATGTCATTGTTATTATAAAATATCATTATTATTACCATTTTAAATAGAATTATTGTTTTAAAGTTAATATTAAAAAAAATTGTAAATATTAAAGTTATCATAATTAGAATTATCATTTTATCATAATATCATTTTCTATTAAACATAAATATTGAGATTTTTATTAATAGAATAATAATAATTATTATTACTAAATAATACAACTTTTACTTATTATTATTATCAATGTTATTTTATCAAATAAATATGTAATACAAATAATATAATTACCTTAATAAAACCTATCATAATATTTTTATGATATTAAATGAACTTTATAAATTTTATTACTTAAGATATATAAAAGTATATTTTTATATAAAATTTTATTTATTAATAAATGAATTATATTATTTACTCTAATAAATCTTTTAAAAATATTTAAAAATATAAAACGACGATATCTAAACTATATAATAATCATGTATAAATTTTGGAAATTATTTTTGAGTCAAATTGACTTTTGTTGACTTCAGCATATTAGTCTCGAGCATTAGGATTGTGATACACTACAGTTTGACTTAAATTGTTAAACAAATATTGACCAACATATAAATATATATACTTAATTTAGGTTCGTGAACCCGAGGCCAACCTTGCACTTGTTCAATGACATTATATGTATTTTTACTACGAAATACAGTATGGTGAGTTTCATTTGCCCTTTTACCCTTTACATTTTTGGGCTGAGAATACATGCGCAAATTTTATAAATGTTTAATGAAATAGACACAAGTAATTGAAACTACATTCTATGGTTGAATGATCGAAGCCGAATATGCCCCTTTTGCTTGGTAGCCTAAGAATTAGTAAACCGATCTACTAATTGACGCGAATCCTAAAGATAGATCTATTGGGCCTAACAAACCCCATCCATTGTTGCGGATGCTTTAGTACTTTGAGTTTTTATATCATGTCCGATGGATGTCCCGGAATGATGGGGATATTCTTATATGCATCTTGTTAATGTCGGTTACCAGGTGTTCAATCCATATGAATAATTTTTGTCTCTATGCATGGGACGTATATTATGAGAAATGGAAATGAAAATCTTGTGGTCTATTAAAATGATGAAAATGATCGATTATGATAAACTAATGAACTCACCAACCTTTTGGTTGACACTTTAAAGCATGTTTATTCTCAGGTGTTAAAGAAATCTTCCGCTGTGCATTTGCTCATTTTAAAGATATTACTTTGAGTCATTCATTGAAATGTCCCGTTCTTATTGATTAAAAACGTTCCATATTAATTGATTTCGTTGCGAGGTTTTGACCTCTATATGAGACGTTTTTCAAAGACTGCATTCATTTTAAAATAAACCATAACCTTTATTTCATCAATAAAGGTTTAAAAAGCTTTACGTAGATTATCAAATAATGATAATCTAAAATATCCTGTTTACACACGACCATTACATAATGGTTTACAATACAAATATGTTACAACAAAATAAGTTTCTTGAATGCAGTTTTTACACAATATCATACAAGCATGGACTCCAAATCTTGTCCTTATTTAAGTATGCGACAGCGGAAGCTCTTAATAATCACCTGAGAATAAACATGCTTAAAACGTCAACAAAAATGTTGGTGAGTTATAGGTTTAACCTATATATATCAAATCATAATAATAGACCACAAGATTTTATATTTCAATACACATCCCATACATAGAGATAAAAATCATTCATATGGTGAACACCTGGTAACCGACATTAACAAGATGCATATATAAGAATATCCCCATCATTCCGGGACACCCTTCGGATATGATATAAATTTCGAAGTACTAAAGCATCCGGTACTTTGGATGGGGTTTGTTAGGCCCAATAGATCTATCTTTAGGATTCGCGTCAATTAGGGTGTCTGTTCCCTAATTCTTAGATTACCAGACTTAATAAAAAGGGGCATATTCGATTTCGATAATTCAACCATAGAATGTAGTTTCACGTACTTGTGTCTATTTTGTAAATCATTTATAAAACCTGCATGTATTCTCATCCCAAAAATATTAGATTTTAAAAGTGGGACTATAACTCACTTTCACAGATTTTTACTTCGTCGGGAAGTAAGACTTGGCCACTGGTTGATTCACGAACCTATAACAATATATACATATATATCAAAGTATGTTCAAAATATATTTACAACACTTTTAATATATTTTGATGTTTTAAGTTTATTAAGTCAGCTGTCCTCATTAGTAACCTACAACTAGTTGTCCACAGTTAGATGTACAGAAATAAATCGATAAATATTATCTTGAATCAATCCACCACCCAGTGTATACGTATCTCAGTATTGATCACAACTCAAACTATATATATTTTGGAATCAACCTCAACCCTGTATAGCTAACTCCAACATTCACATATAGAGTGTCTATGGTTGTTCCGAAATATATATAGATGTGTCGACATGATAGGTCGAAACATTGTATACGTGTCTATGGTATCTCAAGATTACATAATATACAATACAAGTTGATTAAGTTATGGTTGGAATAGATTTGTTATCAATTTTCACGTAGCTAAAATGAGAAAAATTATCCAATCTTGTTTTACCCATAACTTCTTCATTTTAAATCCGTTTTGAGTGAATCAAATTGCTATGGTTTCATATTGAACTCTATTTTATGAACCTAAACAGAAAAAGTATAGGTTTATAGTCGGAAAAATAAGTTACAAGTCATTTTTGTAAAGGTAGTCATTTCAGTCGAAAGAACGACGTCTAGATGACCATTTTAGAAAACATACTTTCACTTTGAGTTTAACCATAATTTTTGGATATAGTTTCATGTTCATAATAAAAATCATTTTCTCAGAATAACAACTTTTAAATCAAATTTTATCATAGTTTTTAATTAACTAACCCAAAACAGCCCGCGGTGTTACTACGACGGCGTAAATCCGGTTTTAAGGTGTTTTTCGTGTTTCCAGGTTTTAAATCATTAAGTTAGCATATCATATAGATATAGAACATGTGTTTAGTTGATTTTAAAACTCAAGTTAGAAGGATTAACTTTTATTTGCGAACAAGTTTAGAATTAACTAAACTATGTTCTAGTGATTACAAGTTTAAACCTTCGAATAAGATAGCTTTATATGTATGAATCGAATGATGTTATGAACATCATTACTACCTTAAGTTCCTTGGATAAACCTACTGGAAAAGAGAAAAGTGGATCTAGCTTCAATGGATCCTTGGATGGCTCGAAGTTCTTGAAGCAGAATCATGACACGAAAACAAGTTCAAGTAAGATCATCACTTGAAATAAGATTGTTATAGTTATAGAAATTGAACCAAAGTTTGAATATGATTATTACCTTGTATTAGAATGATAACCTACTGTAAGAAACAAAGATTTCTTGAGGTTGGATGATCACCTTACAAGATTGGAAGTGAGCAAGCAAACTTGAAAGTATTCTTGATTTTATGAAACTAGAACTTTTGGAATTTATGAAGAACACTTAGAACTTGAAGATAGAACTTGAGAGAGATCAATTAGATGAAGAAAATTGAAGAATGAAAGTGTTTGTAGGTGTTTTTGGTCGTTGGTGTATGGATTAGATATAAAGGATATGTAATTTTGTTTTCATGTAAATAAGTCATGAATGATTACTCATATTTTTGTAATTTTATGAGATATTTCATGCTAGTTGCCAAATGATGGTTCCCACATGTGTTAAGTGACTCACATGGGCTGCTAAGAGCTGATCATTGGAGTGTATATACCAATAGTACATACATCTAAAAGCTGTGTATTGTACGAGTACGAATACGGGTGCATACGAGTAGAATTGTTGATGAAACTGAATGAGGATGTAATTGTAAGCATTTTTGTTAAGTAGAAGTATTTTGATAAGTGTATTGAAGTCTTTCAAAAGTGTATAAATACATATTAAAACACTACATGTATATACATTTTAACTGAGTCGTTAAGTCATCGTTAGTCGTTACATGTAAGTGTTGTTTTGAAACCTTTAGGTTAACGATCTTGTTAAATGTTGTTAACCCAATGTTTATAATATCAAATGAGATTTTAAATTATTATATTATCATGATATTATCATGTATGAATATCTCTTAATATGATATATATACATTAAATGTCTTTACAACGATAATCGTTACATATATGTCTCGTTTAAAAATCATTAAGTTAGTAGTCTTGTTTTTACATATGTAGTTCATTGTTAATATACTTAATGATATGTTTACTTATCATAGTATCATGTTAACTATATATATATCCATATATATGTCATCATATAGTTTTTACAAGTTTTAACGTTCGTGAATCACCGGTCAACTTGGGTGGTCAATTGTCTATATGAAACATATTTCAATTAATCAAGTCTTAACAAGTTTGATTGCTTAACATGTTGGAAACATTTAATCATGTAAATATCAATCTCAATTAATATATATAAACATGGAAAAGTTCGGGTCACTACAGTACCTACCCGTTAAATAAATTTCGTCCCGAAATTTTAAGCTGTTGAAGGTGTTGACGAATCTTCTGGAAATAGATGCGGGTATTTCTTCTTCATCTGATCTTCACACTCCCAGGTGAACTCGGGTCCTCTACGAGCATTCCATCGAACCTTAACAATTGGTATCTTGTTTTGCTTAAGTCTTTTAACCTCACGATCCATTATTTCGACGGGTTCTTCGATGAATTGAAGTTTTTCGTTGATTTGGATTTCATCTAACGGAATAGTGAGATCTTCTTTAGCAAAACATTTCTTCAAATTCGAGACGTGGAAAGTGTTATGTACAGCCGCGAGTTATTGAGGTAACTCAAGTCGGTAAGCTACTGGTCCGACACGATCAATAATCTTGAATGGTCCAATATACCTTGGATTTAATTTCCCTCGTTTACCAAATCGAACAACGCCTTTCCAAGGTGCAACTTTAAGCATGACCATCTCTCCAATTTCAAATTCTATATCTTTTCTTTTAATGTCAGCGTAGCTCTTTTGTCGACTTTGGGCGGTTTTCAACCGTTGTTGAATTTGGATGATCTTCTCGGTAGTTTCTTGTATAATCTCCGGACCCGTAATCTGTCTATCCCCCACTTCACTCCAACAAATTGGAGACCTGCACTTTCTACCATAAAGTGCTTCAAACGGCGCCATCTCAATGCTTGAATGGTAGCTGTTGTTGTAGGAAAATTCTGCTAACGGTAGGTGTCGATCCCAACTGTTTCCGAAATCAATAACACATGTTCGTAGCATGTCTTCAAGCGTTTGTATCGTCCTTTCACTCTGCCCATCAGTTTGTGGATGATAGGCAGTACTCATGTCTAGACGAGTTCCTAATGCTTGCTGTAATGTCTGCCAGAATCTTGAAATAAATCTGCCATCCCTATCAGAGATAATAGAGATTGGTATTCCATGTCTGGAGACGACTTCCTTCAAATACAGTCGTGCTAACTTCTCCATCTTGTCATCTTCTCTTATTGGCAGGAAGTGTGCTGATTTGGTGAGACGATCAACTATTACCCAAATAGTATCAAAACCACTTGCACTCCTTGGCAATTTAGTGATGAAATCCATGGTAATGTTTTCCCATTTCCATTCTGGGATTTCGGGTTGTTGAAGTAGACCTGATGGTTTCTGATGCTCAGCTTTGACCTTAGAACACGTCAAACATTCTCCTACGTATTTAGCAACATCGGCTTTCATACCCGGCCACCAAAAATGTTTCTTGAGATCCTTGTACATCTTCCCCGTTCCAGGATGTATTGAGTATCTGGTTTTATGAGCTTCTCTAAGTACCATTTCTCTCATATCTCCAAATTTTGGTACCCAAATCCTTTCAGCCCTATACCGGGTTCCGTCTTCCCGAATATTAAGATGCTTCTCTGATCCTTTGGGTATTTCATCCTTTAAATTTCCCTCTTTTAAAACTCCTTGTTGCGCCTCCTTTATTTGAGTAGTAAGGTTATTATGAATCATTATATTCATAGATTTTACTCGAATGGGTTCTCTGTCCTTCCTGCTCAAGGCATCGGCTACCACATTTGCCTTCCCCGGGTGGTAACGAATCTCAAAGTCGTAATCATTCAATAATTCAATCCACCTACGCTGCCTCATATTCAGTTGTTTCTGATTAAATATGTGTTGAAGACTTTTGTGGTCGGTATATATAATACTTTTGACCCCATATAAGTAGTTCCTCCAAGTCTTTAATGCAAAAACAACCGCGCCTAATTCCAAATCATGCGTCGTATAATTTTGTTCGTGAATCTTCAATTGTCTAGACGCATAAGCAATCACCTTCATTCGTTGCATTAATACACAACCGAGACCTTGCTTTGATGCGTCACAATAAATCACAAAATCATCATTCCCTTCAGGCAATGACAATATAGGTGCCGTAGTTAGCTTTTTCTTCAATAACTGAAACGCTTTCTCTTGTTCATCATTCCATTCAAATTTCTTCCCTTTATGCTTTAATGCAGTCAAGGGTTTTGCTATTCTGGAAAAGTCTTGGATGAACCTTCTGTAGTAACCAGCTAGTCCTAAAAACTGGCGTATGTGTTTCGGAGTTTTCGGGGTTTCCCACTTTTCAAAAGTTTCTATCTTTGCCGGATCCACCTTAATACCTTCTTTGTTCACTATGTGACCGAGGAATTGAACTTCTTCCAACCAAAATGCACACTTTGAAAACTTAGCGTACAATTCTTCCTTCCTCAATACTTCTAACACCTTTCTCAAATGTTCACCGTGTTCTTGGTCATTCTTTGAGTAAATAAGTATGTCATCAATGAAAACAATGACAAACTTGTCAAGGTATGGTCCACACCCTCGGTTCATAAGGTCCATGAACACAGCTGGTGCATTAGTTAAACCAAACGGCATGACCATAAACTCGTAATGACCGTAACGTGTTCTGAAAGCAGTCTTTGGAATATCATCTTCTTTCACCCGCATTTGATGATACCCGGAACGTAAGTCAATCTTTGAATAAACAGACGAGCCTTGTAGTTGATCAAATAAGTCATCGATTCTCGGTAGTGGGTAGCGGTTCTTGATGGTAAGTTTGTTCAACTCTCGGTAGTCGATACACAACCTGAATGTACCATCTTTCTTCTTGACAAACAAAACAGGAGCTCCCCACGGTGATGTGCTTGGTCGAATGAAACCACGCTCTAAAAGTTCTTGTAATTGGCTTTGTAGTTCTTTCATCTCGCTGGGTGCGAGTCTGTAAGGAGCACGAGCTATTGGTGCAGCTCCTGGTATAAGATCTATTTGAAATTCAACGGATCGATGTGGGGGTAATCCCGGTAATTCTTTCAGAAATACATCGGGAAATTCTTTTGCAATGGGAACATCATTGATGCTCTTTTCTTCAGTTTGTACTTTTTCGACGTGTGCTAGAACAGCATAGCAACCTTTTCTTATTAGTTTTTGTGCCTTCAAATTACTAATAAGATGTAGCTTCGTGTTGCCCTTTTCTCCGTACACCATTAAGGGTTTTCCTTTTTCTCGTATAATGCGAATTGCATTTTTGTAACAAATGATCTCTGCTTTCACTTCTTTCAACCAGTCCATACCGATTATCACATCAAAACTCCCTAACTCTACTGGTATTAAATCAATCTTAAATGTTTCGCTAACCAGTTTAATTTCTCGATTCCGACATATATTATCTGCTGAAATTAATTTACCATTTGCTAATTCGAGTAAAAATTTACTATCCAAAGGCGTCAATGGACAACTTAATTTAGCACAAAAATCTCTACTCATATAGCTTCTATCCGCACCCGAATCAAATAAAACGTAAGCAGGTTTATTGTCAATAAGAAACGTACCCGTAACAAGCTCCGGGTCTTCCTGTGCCTCTGCCGCATTAATATTGAAAACTCTTCCACGGCCTTGTCCATTCGTGTTCTCCTGGTTCGGGCAATTTCTAATAATGTGGCCTGGTTTTCCACATTTATAACAAACTACATTGGCATAACTTGCTCCGACACTACTTGCTCCGCCATTACTCGTTCCGACACCATTTGTTCCTTTCGTTCTATTAACCCCTGGTCCGTAGACCTCACACTTCGCCGCGCTATGACCATTTCTTTTACACTTGTTGCAAAATTTGGTGCAGAACCCCGAGTGATTCTTTTCACACCTTTGGCATAGCTGGTTCTGATTGTTGTTGTTGTTGCAGTTATTATTGTTGTTGGGATGATTGTTGTAGTTGCTGTTGTTGTTGTTGTTGTTGTTGGGCCGTTTGTTGTAGTTGCGATTGATGTTGCGATTGTTGGGATAATTGTTGCGATTATTGTTGTAATTGTTGTTGTTGTTGTATTGGTGATTCTTATCACCGTTTTCCTCCCACTTTCTTTTGACTTGATTCACATTGGCCTCTTCAGTAGTCTGTTCTTTAATTCTTTCTTCAATTTGGTTCACGAGTTTGTGAGCCATTCTACATGCCTGTTGTATGGAGGCGGGCTCGTGTGAACTTATATCTTCTTGGATTCTTTCCGGTAATCCTTTCACAAACGCGTCGATCTTCTCTTCCTCATCTTCGAATGCTCCCGGACACAATAGGCACAATTCTGTGAATCGTCTTTCGTACGTGGTAATATCAAATCCTTGGGTTCGTAACCCTCTAAGTTCTGTCTTGAGCTTATTGACCTCGGTTCTGGGACGGTACTTCTCGTTCATCAAGTGCTTGAATGCTGACCACGGTAGTGCGTACGCATCGTCTTGTCCCACTTGCTCTAGATAGGTATTCCACCATGTTAACGCAGAACCTGTGAAGGTATGCGTAGCGTACTTTACTTTGTCCTCTTCAGTACACTTACTTATGGCAAACACCGATTCGACCTTCTCGGTCCACCGTTTTAATCCGATCGGTCCTTCGGTTCCATCAAATTCCAAAGGTTTGCAGGCAGTGAATTCTTTGTAGGTGCATCCTACACGATTTCCTGTACTGCTAGATCCAAGGTTATTGTTGGTATGTAGCGCAGCCTGTACTGCGGCTATGTTTGAAGCTAGAAAAGTACGGAATTCCTCTTCATTCATATTCACGGTGTGTCGAGTAGTCGGTGCCATTTCCTTCAAAATAGTCAAATCGTAACAAGTTAATCATACAGAATATTAAGAGTAGTTAATAGTATTTCGTAGCATAATATGAACTCATTTATAAAAGCTTTTTCTTCATATTAGCGTTTTATAAGTTTAAATTCGGGTAGTACCTACCCGTTAAGTTCATACTTAGTAGCTAATATACAATTCAACTACTATAATTCTATATGAAAAACTGATTATAATAATATTTCGCGTTCAAACTTTTACACAATATTTTACAAACTTACAATACCGCTTATTTTACATATAGCATGAAATATAGCACACAATAAATTTGATACAAGATGGTTGTGAAGACAATTCTAGCTAGTACACAAGTCGTTCAGCAAAGGCAATAAAGACACGTAATTCATACGTCCAGAAACAAGTCATGCATTCTGGTTTTACTAGGATTACTTCCCATCCTTGGTCTTGTGGAACATAACCGTTATGGCCGTTGATAAGACAGCGTGTTGTAACGTTGTCAAAGGGACGAGGGTTACGTAATGTCCAACAGTCCCGTAACAATCTAAAAACCTCATTTCTTACCCCAATTACCGACTCCGTCACTTGTGGGAACGTTTTGTTTAATAGTTGTAGCCCGATGTTCTTGTTCTCACTTTTGTGAGAAGCGAACATTACTAATCCGTAAGCATAACATGCTTCTTTATGTTGCATGTTAGCCGCTTTTTCTAAATCACGAAGTCCAATATTCGGATACATTGAGTCAAAATAATTTCTTAACCCGTTGCGTAAAATAGCATTTGGGTTCCCCGCAATATATGCGTCAAAGTAAACATATCCTAACTTATGGGTTTCCCAATGTGATATCCCCCATCTTTCAAACGAAAGTCTCTTATAAATCAAGACATTCTTGGAACGTTCTTCGAATGTCTTACAAACTGATCTCGCCTTAAATAGTTGTGCCGAGGAATTCTGACCGACTCTAGACAGGATTTCATCAATCATGTCTCCGGGTAGGTCTCTTAAAATATTGGGTTGTCTATCCATTTTGTGTTTTTAAACTGTAAAATAGACAAGAGTTAGATTCATAAAAAAAATACTTATTAATACAAGCAATTTTTACATATATCATAAAGCATAAGCACACTATATTACATATATTACACCACACGAATACAACTATCTTATTCCGACTCACTCATTTCTTCTTCTTCGGTTTTGGTTCGTTTTGCCAAGTTTCTAGGGATATATGATGTTCCCCTAATACGAGCCGTTATTTTCCACATTGGTTTAGAAAAACCTGGTGGTTTAGAGGTTCCCGGGTCATTGTTACAACTTAAGGACTTCGGGGGTTGACGATACATATAAAGTTCATCGGGGTTGGAATTAGATTTCTCTATTTTTATGCCCTTTCCCTTATTATTTTCTTTTGCCTTTTTAAATTCAGTTGGGGTAATTTCTATAACATCATCGGAATTCTCTTCGGAATCCGATTCATCGGAGAATTGGTAATCCTCCCAATATTTTGCTTCCTTGGTGGAAACACCATTGACCATAATTAACCTTGGTCGGTTGGTTGAGGATTTTCTTTTACTTAACCGTTTTATTATTTCCCCCACCGGTTCTATTTGTTCATCCGGTTCCGATTCTTCTTCCAGTTCCGATTCTTCTTCCGGTTCCGATTCTTCTTCCGGTTCTGATTCTTCTTCCGGTTCCTCTTCGGGAACTTGTGAATCAGTCCACGAATCATTCCAATTTACATTTGACTCTTCATTATTATTAGGTGAGTCAATGGGACTTGTTCTAGAGGTAGACATCTATCACATAATATCAAACGCGTTAAGAGATTAATATATCACATAATATTCACATGTTAAAAATATATAGTTTCCAACAAAATTTGTTAAGCAATCATTTTTTCAAGTAAACACGGTCGAAGTCCAGACTCACTAATGCATCCTAATAAACTCGATAAGACACACTAATGCAAAATTCTGGTTCTCTAAGACCAACGCTCGGATACCAACTGAAATGTCCCGTTCTTATTGATTAAAAACGTTCCATATTAATTGATTTCGTTGCGAGGTTTTGACCTCTATATGAGACGTTTTTCAAAGACTGCATTCATTTTAAAATAAACCATAACCTTTATTTCATCAATAAAGGTTTAAAAAGCTTTACGTAGATTATCAAATAATGATAATCTAAAATATCCTGTTTACACACGACCATTACATAATGGTTTACAATACAAATATGTTACAACAAAATAAGTTTCTTGAATGCAGTTTTTACACAATATCATACAAGCATGGACTCCAAATCTTGTCCTTATTTAAGTATGCGACAGCGGAAGCTCTTAATAATCACCTGAGAATAAACATGCTTAAAATGTCAACAAAAATGTTGGTGAGTTATAGGTTTAACCTATATATATCAAATCATAATAATAGACCACAAGATTTTATATTTCAATACACATCCCATACATAGAGATAAAAATCATTCATATGGTGAACACCTGGTAACCGACATTAACAAGATGCATATATAAGAATATCCCCATCATTCCGGGACACCCTTCGGATATGATATAAATTTCGAAGTACTAAAGCATCCGGTACTTTGGATGGGGTTTGTTAGGCCCAATAGATCTATCTTTAGGATTCGCGTCAATTAGGGTGTCTGTTCCCTAATTCTTAGATTACCAGACTTAATAAAAAGGGGCATATTCGATTTCGATAATTCAACCATAGAATGTAGTTTCACGTACTTGTGTCTATTTTGTAAATCATTTATAAAACCTGCATGTATTCTCATCCCAAAAATATTAGATTTTAAAAGTGGGACTATAACTCACTTTCACAGATTTTTACTTCGTCGGGAAGTAAGACTTGGCCACTGGTTGATTCACGAACCTATAACAATATATACATATATATCAAAGTATGTTCAAAATATATTTACAACACTTTTAATATATTTTGATGTTTTAAGTTTATTAAGTCAGCTGTCCTCATTAGTAACCTACAACTAGTTGTCCACAGTTAGATGTACAGAAATAAATCGATAAATATTATCTTGAATCAATCCACGACCCAGTGTATACGTATCTCAGTATTGATCACAACTCAAACTATATATATTTTGGAATCAACCTCAACCCTGTATAGCTAACTCCAACATTCACATATAGAGTGTCTATGGTTGTTCCGAAATATATATAGATGTGTCGACATGATAGGTCGAAACATTGTATACGTGTCTATGGTATCTCAAGATTACATAATATACAATACAAGTTGATTAAGTTATGGTTGGAATAGATTTGTTATCAATTTTCACGTAGCTAAAATGAGAAAAATTATCCAATCTTGTTTTACCCATAACTTCTTCATTTTAAATCCGTTTTGAGTGAATCAAATTGCTATGGTTTCATATTGAACTCTATTTTATGAACCTAAACAGAAAAAGTATAGGTTTATAGTCGGAAAAATAAGTTACAAGTCATTTTTGTAAAGGTAGTCATTTCAGTCGAAAGAACGACGTCTAGATGACCATTTTAGAAAACATACTTTCACTTTGAGTTTAACCATAATTTTTGGATATAGTTTCATGTTCATAATAAAAATCATTTTCTCAGAATAACAACTTTTAAATCAAATTTTATCATAGTTTTTAATTAACTAACCCAAAACAGCCCGCGGTGTTACTACGACGGCGTAAATCCGGTTTTAAGGTGTTTTTCGTGTTTCCAGGTTTTAAATCATTAAGTTAGCATATCATATAGATATAGAACATGTGTTTAGTTGATTTTAAAACTCAAGTTAGAAGGATTAACTTTTATTTGCGAACAAGTTTAGAATTAACTAAACTATGTTCTAGTGATTACAAGTTTAAACCTTCGAATAAGATAGCTTTATATGTATGAATCGAATGATGTTATGAACATCATTACTACCTTAAGTTCCTTGGATAAACCTACTGGAAAAGAGAAAAGTGGATCTAGCTTCAATGGATCCTTGGATGGCTCGAAGTTCTTGAAGCAGAATCATGACACGAAAACAAGTTCAAGTAAGATCATCACTTGAAATAAGATTGTTATAGTTATAGAAATTGAACCAAAGTTTAAATATGATTATTATCTTGTATTAGAATGATAACCTACTGTAAGAAACAAAGATTTCTTGAGGTTGGATGATCACCTTACAAGATTGGAAGTGAGCAAGCAAACTTGAAAGTATTCTTGATTTTATGAAACTAGAACTTTTGGAATTTATGAAGAACACTTAGAACTTGAAGATAGAACTTGAGAGAGATCAATTAGATGAAGAAAATTGAAGAATGAAAGTGTTTGTAGGTGTTTTTGGTCGTTGGTGTATGGATTAGATATAAAGGATATGTAATTTTGTTTTCATGTAAATAAGTCATGAATGATTACTCATATTTTTGTAATTTTATGAGATATTTCATGCTAGTTGCCAAATTATGGTTCCCACATGTGTTAGGTGACTCACATGGGCTGCTAAGAGCTGATAATTGGAGTGTATATACCAATAGTACATACATCTAAAAGCTGTGTATTGTACTAGTACGAATACGGGTGCATACGAGTAGAATTGTTGATGAAACTGAACGAGGATGTAATTGTAAGCATTTTTGTTAAGTAGAAGTATTTTGATAAGTGTATTGAAGTCTTTCAAAAGTGTATAAATACATATTAAAACACTACATGTATATACATTTTAACTGAGTCATTAAGTCATCGTTAGTCGTTACATGTAAGTGTTGTTTTGAAACCTTTAGGTTAACGATCTTGTTAAATGTTGTTAACCCAATGTTTATAATATCAAATGAGATTTTAAATTATTATATTATCATGATATTATCATGTATGAATATCTCTTAATATGATATATATACATTAAATGTCTTTACAACGATAATCGTTACATATATGTCTCGTTTAAAAATCATTAAGTTAGTAGTCTTGTTTTTACATATGTAGTTCATTGTTAATATACTTAATGATATGTTTAATTATCATAGTATCATGTTAACTATATATATATCCATATATATGTCATCATATAGTTTTTACAAGTTTTAACGTTCGTGAATCACCGGTCAACTTGGGTGGTCAATTGTCTATATGAAACATATTTCAATTAATCAAGTCTTAACAAGTTTGATTGCTTAACATGTTGGAAACATTTAATCATGTAAATATCAATCTCAATTAATATATATAAACATGGAAAAGTTCGGGTCACTACATTCATGACATATTTCAAAAGACGTTGCATTCAAGTTGTTGAGTTCAATAGAGATTTTTATTAAGTAAATGACAGATTAGGTCATTTATAGATGGATATTATGAAATGGTATGCATGCCTGTCAATTTTCGATGTAAAGAAAGTTTATCTTTTAAAAAAGAATGCAATGTCTGAAAAATGTATCATATAGAGGTCAAATACCTCGCGATGTAATCAACTATTGAGAATCGTTTATAATGTATATGAACCGATGATAAAAAGCCAAATTTAGAAGATATGATGTCGAAACTAGTTGAATCGCGCAGTTTTTCACATCTCAGAAACAAACCAATGAATAAAATGCTCAAGCATTTAGAAATCAACAAGCTTCTATTCAAAATCTGGAACAAGAAGTAAGTAACCTAGCAAGGTTAATAGGTGAAAGAAAACCGGGAAGTCTACCTAGCGATACAAATGCTAACCCCCGGAATGAAATAGCTAAAGCCATTACCATAAGAAGTGGTATTACACTTAAACCACCTGAAATGCCTGTAATTTCTGATGAAGCTATTTCTACTCCACAAGAACCACAATCTGAGCAAGATAAGGAAACAGAACCGGTAGTTGAAAAGGTTAATGAAGATAACACAGTTAAGGCTAAACCTTATGTTAAACCATACCAACCACCACTTCCTTACCCGAGTAAAATAAGAAAAGAAAGACTTGAAGCCGAGCAATCCAAATTCTTGGATATGTTTAAACAAATAAATGTCAATCTTCCTTTCATTGATGTGATTTCAGGAATGCCAAGGTATGCCAAATTCTTGAAAGATTTAATCACAAATAGAAAGAAAATGGAAGAACTCTCGGCTGTTACTATGAATGCTAATTGTTCTGCAGTACTGTTGAATAAGATACCAGAAAAATTATCAGATCCAGGAAGTTTCAGGATTCCATGTTTTCTGGGTAGTCTTAGTTCAATAGAAGCATTGGCAGACTTAGGTGCTAGTATAAATTTAATGCCGTATTCACTATACGCTAAACTAGACCTTGGAGAATTGAAACCAACACGAATAAGCATACAACTAGCCGATCGATCAGTAAAATATCCTAGAGGGATAATGGAGAATATGCTAGTTAAAGTTGGTACTTTAGTATTTCCAGTAGATTTTTTTATTCTGGACATGGAAGAAGATTCTCGAGTTCCTCTCATATTAGGAAGACCATTCTTAAACATGGCTAAAGCAATAATAGACGTGTTTGGTAAGAAACTGACCCTAAGTATAGAGGACGAGAGTGTTACCTTTTCAGTTGATAGAGCAATGCAACAACCGCAATCTGCAGATGATACATGTTATTATATTCAAACTATAGATTCACATGCAGAATTGTTAGAAGAATTTCCAGAATTACAAGGAACAGGAGAATGTTCTTTAGGGGAAGGAACTGAACCAATTGATGAAATTGAAATGTTAGCTACACTTATGGTTAATGGATATGAACCAACAACAGAAGAAATTCAAATGCTAAAAGAGGAAGACAGATATCGATATAAATCATCGATAGAAGAACCACCGACATTAGAGTTAAAGCCACTTCCAAACCATTTGGAATATGCTTATTTACATGGTGAATCTGAATTACCTGTAATAATATCATCTTCTCTTACTAAAAATGAAAAATCTCAACTCATTTCTGTGTTAAAAGCTCATAAACCAGCTATTGCATGGAAGATTCATGATATTAAAGGCATAAGTCCTTCGTATTGCACACATAAAATCTTTATGGAAGAAGGTCATAAAACGTATGTGCAACGCCAACGAAGACTAAATCCTAATATGCAAAATGTTGTTAAGAAATAAATTATTAAATTGCTTGATGCAGGTTTAATTTATCCAATCTCTGATAGTCCATGGGTAAGCCCAGTTCAATGTGTACCTAAGAAGGGTGGCATGACTGTCATCTCAAATGAAAAAAATGAGCTTATTCCTACTAGGATTGTAACAAGATGGCGTGTTTGTATTGATTATAGAAAATTAAATGACGCCACCAGAAAAGATCACTTTCCTTTACCTTTCATTGATCAAATGTTGAAAAGATTAGCCGGAAATAGTTACTATTGTTTTCTTGACGGTTTTTCCGGATATTTTCAAATTCCAATCGCACCCGAAGATCAAGAGAAAACCACATTCACGTGCCCATATGGTACTTTTGCTTATAAACGCATGCCATTTGGACTTTGCAACGCCCCTGCAACCTTTCAAAGGTGCATGATGGCGATTTTTCACGACATGATAGAAGAATGCATGGAAGTTTTCATGGATGACTTTTCAGTTTTCGGTGATACTTTTGAATCATGTCTAGTTAATCTTGAACGAATGCTTATTAGATGCGAACAATCAAATCTATTACTTAATTGGGAGAAATGCCATTTCATGGTTAAAGAAGGCATCGTTCTTGGTCATAAAATTTCAAAGGAAGGAATTGAAGTGGATAGAGCTAAAGTAGATGTAATTGCTAAACTTCCACATCCCACCAATGTTAGAGGAGTTAGGAGTTTTCTAGGGCATGCCAGTTTTTACCGACGTTTCATAAAAGATTTTTCTAAAATTGCCACTCCTATGAATAAACTCCTAGAAAAGGATGCTCCATTCATCTTTTCAGATGAATGCATAAAATCTTTTAATATTCTTAAAGAGAAACTCACTAATGAGCCGATCATGATAACTCCAAATTGGAATCTACCATTTGAACTTATGTGCGATGCAAGTGATTTTGCAATGGGAGCCGTTTTAGGACAAAGGATTGAAAAACGATTTCAACCTATATATTATGCTAGTAAGACGTTACAAGGAGCACAAACAAATTACACAACTACTGAAAAAGAACTCCTTGCTATTGTCTTTGATTTTGACAAATTTCGTTCATATCTCGTTCTAGCTAAAACGGTGGTCTATACCGACCATTCTGCTCTTAGATATCTATTTTCGAAACACTATGCCAAACCACGATTAATCCGTTGGATCTTACTCTTACAAGGATTCAATATTGAAATCCGAGACAAAAAGGGAGCATAAAATCTCGCCGCTGATCATTTTTCTCGTCTTGAAAATCCTGAATTAGAAGTTCTAAATGAATCGGCTATGCAAGACAACTTTCCTGATGAATATCTATTAAAGATAGATTATAATGAAATTCCAATGTTTGCAGACTATGCAAATTACTTAGTATGTGGATTCCTTGAAAAAGGATTATCGTACCAAAAACGAAAGAAATTCTTTAGTGATATAAAACACTATTTCTGGGAAGATCCACATTTATTCAAAAGTTGTCCCGATGGAATAATACGCCGATGTGTATTCGGAGATGAAGCTAGTCAAATCTTAAACCATTGTCATACAGGACCAACAGAAGGGCATTATGGGCCTCAACTCACCGCAAGAAAAGTTTATGATGCTGGATTCTATTGGCCTACAATTTTCAAAGACGCACACCTTCTTTGCAAATCCGGTGATGCTTTTCAAAGGGCCGGAAAAATAAGTCAACGTGATGAAATGCCACAAAATGTCATTCAAGTATGTGAAGTATTTGACGTTTGGGGTATTGACTTTATGGGTCCATTTCCAAAATCTCATAATAATCTCTACATTCTCGTTGCCATTGATTATGTATCTAAATGGGCGGAAGCACAAGCTCTCCCAACTAACGATGCACGAGTTGTAGTCAACTTTTTAAAACGTCTTTTTGCAAGGTTCGGAACACCGAAAGCTTTAATAAGTGATCGGGGTACTGATTTTTGTAACAATCAACTTGAGAAAGTTCTCAAAAGATACGGAGTAACTCATAAAATCTCAACTGCTTATCATCCACAAACAAGTGGACAAGTTGAAAATACCAACCGAGCTTTAAAACGTATTCTAGAGAAAAACGTAGGATCAAATCCGAAGGAATGGTCCATGAAATTGGAGGATGCACTTTGGGCTTTTAGAACAGCCTACAAAACTCCAATTGGAACCACACCTTTTAGACTCGTTTACGAAAAAAGCATGTCATCTTCCAGTAGAAATTGAACACAAAGCATTTTGGGCTTTGAAGACATGTAATCTTGATTTGCATGAAGCCGGACGTCTACGATTAAGTCAATTAAACGAATTAGAAGAATTGAGACGTGAAGCATATGAAAATTCCTTAATCTATAAGGAAAGAACGAAGAAATGGCATGATAAAAGAATCAGAAGTTCAAAAGAATTTAAGGAAGGAGATAAAGTTCTTCTTTTCAATTCACGATTCAAGCTATTTCCTGGAAAATTGAAATCAAGATGGTCTGGACCATTTATAGTCAAAAGAGTTTTCCCATACGGAACAATAGAGTTAATAAATTCAAATGGGATTGAATTTAAAGTTAATGGTCACAGAGTCAAACATTACATACATGGTCCGATGAAAGTTGACAATGAAGTCAATCATAATTTCACCACCCAAGAAAACCTTTTAAATGAAAACATAAATATGTTATTAACAACATATGAAAAATCAAAATTGAAAAATGGGGAGGATTCAAATTGGAGTGATGAAGAAGAATTTCTATACAAACCTCCCATTCCAAGAAACGAAGAAAAATGTGAACAAGAAGTTCAAATAGAAGTGAAAGAACCAAGAAAAGAACACCCGAAAAAGGTTTACAAACCAACTCGACTTACTAAAGTAGGAGACCCGGGTGAATTTATCATTTCTTGCTTGCTTAATGATGGTGCTATATATAATGGACTCGCAGATTTAGGAGCAAGTGCAAATATTATGCCTATTTCCTTATACAAAAGATTAGGTATGGGTAAATTAAAACCAACCAAAATAGGTGTTCAATCATTTGACCTAACCATTAAACACCCGGTTGGAATAGCAAATAATTTACTTGTTAACGTGGGAAGTTTGACCTTTGTTGCAAACTTCATAGTAATTAATATGGAGGAAAACCTTGATATTCCTCTAATTTTAGGTCGCCCATTTTTAGCAACCACCAAGACGTTCATTGATGTAAGAGAAGGTAGAATGACACTTAGGGATGGTGATAAATCAATCACCTTTGTGAACCGAAAGTTTAGATCTCCACCAACCAAAACTGTTAGACCAATAAAAATACATAAGTGTAGGGAAGATGAAGAAACACTTAATGATGATCCGATCACAAAGAACCCCGTTGATGATACGAAATAAGATGAACCCGTTTTTAACAGTTCAACGAAGAAACTTTATAAATGGATTCATGATGCTAGGATTAAGGGAAACTTTAAGTTATGTAACCAATTAGTATCCAATTTATCACCAAAAGAAAAGGCGATGTTAGTTGAATTTGTGAAAGTTACGGAGGAAATCAACAAATGGATTGAAGCAAAAGTCAGAGATGTACAAGTTGTTGATGATCCAATTGAAAATAATGTTAATCACAATTTCAACACCACATCTAACTAAGTACGGGGAGGTTCGAATCTTTTTAGGGTAATATGTATTTCTGTTAGAGTTAGATATTCTGTTTTCGTGTAGTTCTCGAGAATGGAATCCGAATGGTCTTTCCCTAGCAGACCCTAAAGAACTAGTCTTCTCC
The DNA here is from genome assembly GCF_046630445.1 of Rutidosis leptorrhynchoides. Classification (NCBI taxonomy): domain Eukaryota; kingdom Viridiplantae; phylum Streptophyta; class Magnoliopsida; order Asterales; family Asteraceae; genus Rutidosis; species Rutidosis leptorrhynchoides. The sequence goes on from NC_092334.1 coordinate 28,062,602, forward strand.
CCCCATTCTGAATTTTTATTTTTTTTAGGTTTTACGAGATGAAGAATTCATTTGATCTGAACCATGGTCTAATGCTACATGCTATGATTACTAAACGTAATAATGACACACTTCCGAGTGAACTGGTATCATTCATAAGAGAAAAAATGGACTGAGTGAGAAAAGAACTCAGAAAAGATCATCATAAGATACATTTTGGTAAAGGAAAATCAAAATCCGCAACAAAAAGAAGAGCACGACACCTTGAAAGATGTTACAAATGCGGAAAATGGTCACACGAAGGTAAATGTTCAAATAATCAAACATATTCAAACACCGAATTTGTTACTCTATGCAGAGAAGGACCATTCATATGTTTAGAAGAAAAAATATTGAAGATTCGAGGTTATGCTTACGTAGCTATGGAGAACCAAATCACACGACTCTCCTATGAGTCGGCTAAAGCAGGTCTCTGAGAATTCTTTCTCACAGGTATGTATGTACAGTTTTTTTTATTGCTTTTAACCTTTTGATAATAAACGCTTAATCGTTTGCTATAAAGTATTAAATTGGTATTCAATAAAATTAGGTATGCGTAACCGAAATTATTGATATCATACAAAAATTTATTACATCACTGCGAAATTTACCGTTTATTCTTAAGGTATAAATATCTTTAATCAATCAACCCAAAATATTTCAGAAATTCGTTAGGAGTAAAACTAGGTCATTGAACCGAAATTACTTTACCGAAAAGAGGGGCGTATATTTTTGATAATATTTGATTGATTAAAGTGGGATAAAAGACCAAAAAAATTTTAATTTTTAATTTTTACCATGTTTTTTAAAATTAATATATAAATATTAAATTAATATTGTAAACTTTTTAAAATCAATATATTTAAGTTTGTACCTATTTGAAAAATTAATATTTTTAAAATAAGTTTGTATGTATAAAAATAAAAATATAATATAAGTTTGGTGTGAATTTTGAATTTTAATAATATGAATTTTGAATTTTATACATTTTAAATTTAAGTTTGGTGTGAATTTAAAAACAAAAATTTACTTTATTTCACTAAATTAAAATTTTGACTTTTAAAATTCGTCGTGAGTTGAAAACTAGGTCATTGAACCGAAATTGCTCTACCCAAGGGAGGGACGAGAACTTTTATTATCATTATTTTTAATCTTATTGAATTAAAGTATGCCAAAAACATTTAAAAAAACCCAAAAATCTTTGCTTTTAAAACGACGCTTAAAAAGTAACAAATTTTAAAACTTTGTTGAGAGACGGACTAGGACAACGATCCGAAACGCCCTCACTCCCAAAAAGAAACAAATTTTTAAAATTTTATTAATTTATGTTTCAAAAGTATAAGGTTTTTATAAAAAAAAAAAACAGACCCCATGCGATCGCATGGGGTTTCCCCTTAAAATCCATGCGATCGCATGGGAGGAAAATACTGGGCAGATCAAAAAGGCCACGAGCTCTCTGCTCTTCACACCACCACACACAACACACCTGAAACTTCTCCCAAATCACCTCTAAAATTCGCAATTTTTCACCATAATTCGTCAAATTTCTCGCTCTAATCATGAATTTGATAAGAAGTTTATCAAGAAGGGTAACAATTTCACCCATAAACCTCTTTAAATTTGATTTTTAGTGTTCTTGAGCTAAAATTTTCCTAATTTGATTTTGTTAATTTCTAGTGTAATTAGAGTTAAATTGTTAGTATTTTATGCATGTATAACCTAGATTGATGCTATTTAACATGATTTGAAGCCAAAAACTTCAAAATTTTTAGGAATCTAGGGTTTGTGTTCTTGAGCAATTTGGGGCTTTTTGATATAAACAGGTTATGGCTGATTTTTGTCATGAATTATTGCTAAATTAAGTAGTGTAACATGTTTAGGTAGCTAAATAATCCAAACTTTGATCCTAAACATGATTTTTGAGAATTAAAGTGGACTTTTTAGGTCTATAATTCATGAACTTGATTAAATTGATGTAAATGTCATTGGAAACTTGTTTAATTGCTAGTAATGGTTATTTTAACATGTTATTTGTGTTAAATGCTTATGAACTTTGTAACCATTTTCATAAATGCTTATTTGAAAAAGTGTAGAATTGTTAAAATTGTGAAAATGCGTATAAGTTTAATTTTGATTTAACATGTTATTGTAATTATGTTAATTTGTTATTTTGCTAACACTAATGCATATTTGGATGCCCAAAATTTGTGTTTAATGTGTTTTGCAGAGATTTACTAATACTGATGGTGCATCATCATCATCTAGACAACCTGCTCCAGAACCTGAACCAGAAATGCAATATGAACCGGAACAACAACAAGAACAACAACAACAACCTGATCAACATGTACCTTATTATGATCCGCATCAAGAATATGTTGATGCTTACGTAGTATTTCCGAAGAATCCGATAGTAGCTCACCCAACGATTCATGAAGAACAGTTGCATCCTAATCTAAGATTTGATCGAAGCTAGAAAGATTACCCAACATATCAAAGTAACAAATTCAAACTGATACCGAAAAATGTAGAAGTGCCAAGGGTAATCGATTGGGAGCCTTTGGAAAGGGTCCAATTAGTTAACTCAGTTAGACAGCATTTGATCTAAAGGTATGGCAGCTCTTATTTTCCCGATTGGGAACGTTTATTCACTATTTGTAGGCCTGTATATAAGGAATGGTGCATTGAGCTTATGAGTACTATAGCGTTAAATGCGGATGTAGATAGGTTAGATGATAGAAGTTTTCTTAGATTTATACTTGGCCGTAGGATGTACAGGATGTCCATGCTGGACATGGCTAGGGCTTTACAGATATATACGCCCCCTGATTTGCTACTACCCGATTGTATGAATTTGATTTATCATGGTGAAAGGGTAGATAGGAATTTTGATGCTAACGCCGTCTGGAGGCGTATGTCAGATTTTTATGTTTTTGGGCGGGCAGGAGCACATACCTACTTACATATTAACAAAGCTGAGCTTCGTATAATTCATAGATTTCTGGCTAACTCGATTAAACAGAGAGGTCACAACAAGGAGAAAATGACCTTACATGATTTATTTTACCTTAAGTGTATTCGAGACCCAAGAGGCTTTGTTAATATCCCTTACTGTGTTGGTTTTTATTTGTCTAAGATGGTGGAAGGAATACAGGAAGGGGGAATAATAGGAGGAGGTATTTTTGTTACTCTCATTGGAGAGTATTTGAGTGTAGATAGTTATCAAGGGGGTCCACTTATGGTATGTAGGGAACAGGTTGAGCGTTTAGGATTGTGGGTCTATCAGGGTGCTAAGGTATTGAAGAGCAGACGCAATCAGGCAATACCCTATGTTGGTCATTATCCACAGGTAGAGAGAGGTTCAGATGAGGAAATGGAGGAAGCGGATGACATTAGGGATGTCATTAGGGAGGCTATGACTGACATCTACCAGCGTGTAGATGAAGTAGAAATGACAAACGAGGAGAGACATAGACGGTACGAGCAGTGGCAAGCCCGAAATGATTACGAGCATTCCAGACAATGACAACATGATAGATGGGACTATCATCAGCGTCAGATCATGAGTCGGCTATCACCTCAGGATCACTATGTACCGACCCGACCCGCTTACTATCCTCCACACCAGCCCGAGATGAGACCACCATATACTCTCTACGACCCTAACCAGGCCTACCAGTACACCTATCACCAACCATGGAACCCGACCGACGACATGAACTGGAACCCCTATCCAGATTGATATAGTTCCATTGGTGATTTTTATGATTTTTATCTTTTTATTATTTCTATTTGTTTATGTTTAAACATATAATATTGTGATACTTTTATTGTAATGTTTAATATTTTTATTATGTTGTACTAATATTTCATATTTGATTTGAAAGTGGGATTTTAAGTCCCATTTCAAATTACCATGCATGTTTATATTTGTATGTATGTATATTGTCAATTGTACACAACAGGGTAAAATAGCGCATTTTCAAAGATTGGCATTAAGTTCAGCAAAAGCTACTAATTTTGACGACAAAATGAAAAACAAATGTGATGTAACAACAAGACGGAATGAACAAATGATGTGCACCATTTATCATTCAGCAAATAAACGCCAATATGTTTGGAAACTTTGGTAAAATTTAATCATTTTTCTATGCTAATCACCCTTAATAATTTAAATTATTACTGATTTCTTGCAAATGAGGGCATTGCAAGATCTTAAGTGTGGGAAGGGGTTAAATTCTTTCGGATTTTTAAAATTTTAACTTATACACTTGGTTACCATTAAAAATACTAGTAACGCAGTAGTTGTATTAGAATCTAGTGCTCTCTGATAATAAAGAACAGCTCTAGTCTTATATACTAACTACCCAATTCTAGTAAAATTTTCAAAATTTTCAATTAAATGAATTCAAAATCATGTTTATACATATTTATGAACGATAAAACTAGGTGTTAACACCGAAATTATTGTTACCTCGGAAAGGACATAAATTGAGAAACAACCCAAAATGTTAGAATTCATTTAAAATGGAATAGAGGACAATAAAAAGGCAAAGAAAGGAAAATAAAAGCCAAGTGTGGGAAAAATTTACCAAGTTATTTAAAACATATATCACATATTTTTGTACAAATAATTGAAGATACTTTTGTTTTGTACAAAATTAACCGTTTTACCCGGTAAATTGTAAGATATTTGAAAGAAAGATGGATCTACACGATGAATCAATTCCACCATTAAAAGGAAGTAAAGTCTTCCGAAAAAGACACGCGCTTCTTGATTTAGGTCAGGAAGTTGTCGTCCAGACCAGTTGTAGAGTCTACGAAAAAACTTGAAAAGTTTTCACGAAAATCAACTGGAAATCCACGGACCTCAGCATCAAACAGGGTCGCCAAGTGGTCAGACTTATCCTAACCATGAGAGGATCTGTCTCGTAAAATGGGGAGGGCATCGTGCAAATTAGCTTGATAAGACTAATGAATCAGATCCCCAGAAAGGATAATCTCCTTATAGATCGAAAATCAGCTTTTAAGACTGATATTACTCAATCCTTGAGATTGACTTTTAAAGATTGAGAATTACAAACTCATGGAATTCAATGATATCTAAACTCGAGCTTGAACGAGAAAATATTTTGATCAAAATTACAAACCGATTTGTTTTCTGAAAACCCATTTTTAATGCGTTCATTACCATTGAACGTAAAATCCTAGGAATTCACCTGGAATTCATTAGGTCACCTGAACCAAATTGGGTGTCAACCATAAGAACGGTGGTTGCATAGCATGGTTAAAGACAGGACTTTGTGCCAGACCGAAAAACTATAGGGTGAGCTTTACTATTGCTCCTTCCAAGGATAGTAATTGTATCCGACACATTATAGACCATAATTAAAAGCATGTCACGAGACATTGCCTTAACAGTTGCTTGTTCAACGCTTTCCTTTACAACCGGACGGTAGTTTACCGAAAGGTAATATACGGAGCAAGTAAACTGGACGTGTTGCTTTCCCAATACAAAGGTTAGCAAGTGGGTGACACAAAACCGCAAGTTTTGAGCTAAAATTTTCAAATCTGAAACTCAACAAACCCACAAAAAGATTTTGCAAACACCGGTGAAGGGTTATTCCTGAAAAATTATCTAGGGTAAAAGCTAGATTGAATTTTCAAAAGATCAAATGTTTTCATAAAGATCCAATTTCCTGAAGGACCTAAATTTTTATAGTCATGTGGGACTGTAAACCACATCGTTACTATCATTGTTCATACCGCCGTATAGAAATCACTGATGTACAAAGTGTGAAGAATAAAGAAGTGATTCTAGTATTTTTATTTCAAGACTATATTGCTTGAGGACAAGCAACGCTCAAGTGTGGGAATATTTGATAATGCTAAAAACGAACATATCTTTCATAGCATTATCCCTCAAGAAAGACAAGCTTTTAGTTGCAATTGTTCTATTTACAAGTGATATTCATTTAAATAATAAAAGGTGAAGACAAAAGACAGATTCGACGAATTGAAGATGCAAACGACCAAAAAGCTCAAAAGTACAAAGAACAATCAAAGTGGTTCAAATTATTGGTGAGAAACGTCTCGAAATTACAAAAGTACAAGACGCAAAACGCAAAATACAAGATATTAAATTGTACGAAAGGACGTTCGAAAATCCGAAACCGGGACCAAAGTCAACTCTCAACGCTCGACGCAACGGACTAAAAATTACAAGTCAACTATGCACATGAATATAATATAATATATAATTAATTCTTAAAATTATATATATATATATATATATATATATATATATATATATATATATATATATATATATATATATATATATATATATATTATATTTATAAAACCGTCGGAAAGAAGAAACAAACTCATGTGAGCTGGAAAAAGAGGCCATGCGATCGCATGGCCTGGCAGTTATAATACCATGCGATCGCATGGTGAACAGTAGCTGGCCACACTCCTATAAATTTCGCAGTTTGGTGATCAACTTAACACATCTTTTTCTTTATCTATCTCTCACTCGTATATATATATTATATATATTTTAATTTTAATTTTAATTTTAAATTCTAATAATAAGGGTATGTTAGCGAATGTTGTAAGGGTGTAAGTCAAAATTCTATCCGTGTAACGCTACGCTATTTTTAATCATTGTAAGTTATGTTCAACCTTTTTAAATTAATGTCTCGTAGCTAAGTTATTATTATGCTTATTTAAGCCGAAGTAATCGTGATGTTGGGCTAAATATTAAAATTAGGTAATTGGGCTTTGGACCATAATTAGGGTTTGGATAAAAGAACGACACTTGTGGAAATTAGACTATGGACTATTAATGGGCTTTATATTAACTAAATGATACCTCGTTAATTTAATATATAGACTTATAATTTGACGTATTTATATATAACCACATACGCTTGACTGGGTACGGTGGGCAGGATATCTATAAATACCAATAATTATTCATTTGACCGGACACGGGGATGGATTAATAATCAATAGACTTGTTGAAATAGGGGTGGATTACATTCAAGGGTAATTGGTGTAATTATTAACAAAGTAGTAAAACCTTAGACTACACGCAGTCGATAACCTGGTGTATTCATTAAACAAAGTATTAAGACCTTGTTACAATTCGAATCCCCAATTAGTTAGAATATTTGACTTCGGGAATAAGAATAATTTGACGAAGACTTCTGCATTTTATGATTATGACTGATGGACTATTATGGACAAATCCGTATGGACATATTGAATAATCCAGGACAAATGACAATTAACCCATGGTAATAAACTAAAATCAACACGTCAAACATCATGATTACGGAAGTTTAAATAAGCATAATTCTTTTATTTCATATTTAATTGCAATTTTAATTATCGCACTTTTATTTACTGTCATTTTATTTAATTGAACTTTTAATTATCGTACTTTTTAATTATCGCAATTTTATTTATCTCACTTTAATTATCGTTATTTACTTTACGCTTTAAATTAAGTTGTATTTATTTTTAATATTTTACATTAGGTTTTAACTGCGACTTAAGTTTTAAAATCGACAAACCGGTCATTAAACGGTAAAAACCCCCTTTTTATAATAATAATACTACTTATATTTATATTTATATTTATACAAATATAGTTTTAAAAAATATAGCGTTAAACTTGGCTAAGATCCCTGTGGAACGAACCGGACTTACTAAAAACTACACTACTGTATGATTAGGTACACTGCCTATAAGTGTTGTAGCAAGGTTTAGGTATATCCATTCTATAAATAAATAAATAACTTGTGTAAAATTGTATCGTATTTAATAGTATTTCCTTGTAAAAATTACTACTATTTTGTATACACCTCTACGCACATCAGACATCTCTAAGTAATGCAGCGGAAATCTAACACAGCAGGTCCATAACAGCAAGTCTAAAATACCAAGATAGCAAGTCTAACAGCGGAAGCAACATCGTCTAAGCACCTGAGAAATACACGCTTGAAAGTCAACACGAATGTTGGTGAGCTATAGTTTGTAAACAGTAAAGTAATGTAGACCACGAGTTATCGTATTCAAAATAGTATGAAAAGTATATGCTTGTCCGTGGGCACCCGGTAACTAACTTAACGTAATAGTAATACCCCCTAAAAGTACACTTAACGAGTGCGTATGTCCTCAAAGTATCAAACACCTGTTAAATGCTAGCGCAACTAGCCCGAGTGGGGATGTCAAACTCTATGGATCCATATCTAATATTCGCGTTCATCGGTTCAAAACCAATGATTAAACGTTACCGTGCTAAGGGGAATGTTTATGCCGTTATATAACCCACACATATGTAAAGTTTAAGTACTCGTGTAAAGTAAGTAAAACATAAAAAGCGCATGTATTCTCAGTCCCAAAAATAGTAAAAAGTAGTAAGGGATGCTATAGCTCACAGTGAATAAGCAGTAAAAGACGATACGAAACGTATGCAGGTAGTAAGTCGGTCCGAAAGGTCGTCAACCTAAGTCAAAGGTCACTAGGTCAGTATGTTGTCCCAATAAGTGTAAAAGTGAATAAATTAAGTTTAAGTGTCATCATCATCATCATTCATCATCATAAAAGCTAAGTAAGTTTGACAAGAATAGAGATCGAAACAATAGGCTGATTTCGGTCAGCTGCTACGACCTCTATACAAAACGAAAAGATGCGTAGTCATTGGCTATGGCTCCGTATGTGAGTCCTCTAACCGCTGACCAATTTTCAGAACCTAACTCATCTTTTTTTGACTGTGGCGACGGTTTAAGTTCGAGTAGGTCAGAAATTTCAGCACAACGTTACAAAGGCGTAGTGACTTTCGGAGGGCTATAAATCCTAAACCGTATATCGGATTAAGACGAGACCTAAACGAAAAGTCATCTAATCGAAATGAAATAACTGAAAATCAATTTTACAGAATTCCAGGAATCTTATCAGATCCAGAAAAACAATAAACAAGTGCTCCGGTGGGGTTCTTGGTGCTTGATGCTCATCACGGTTCTCATCCTTGATGCTTGTAGCTTCAAGTGTACAACTCATTGATGTCTTAGCATTACCTTGACTAAGATTCTACCATCAACACACAATATGTTAAGACCAAGTAAGAACACAACTCATTTAAGAGTCTTAGATGGATGATGAACCAAGGTTACATCATATCCTTAGTCTTAACTCAATTACAAGTTCTATTTACAATGAAAGCTACAAACTTTACTTCAATCAAACAAGTATGAACATAATCTAAATCAAATAAAGTGATGGAACCCTAAGCTAGAGAGCTTGGATCCTTTTCACAAAAGTTATAAGATTACAAAGCTAGAAAGCTTGAACCTTTACAAGATTAATGAGACCATAAGCTATAAAGCTAAGATCTTTGATGAAATAATGAAAGCAATGAGACCATAAGCTAAAAAGCTAAGATCTTTAACATAATAATGAGACCCTAAGCTAAAAAGCTTGGATCTTTAGTGTTCTTGAATATCTTGAAGCATAAAGCTTGGATCTTTAAGATACATGAAGATTACAAACACAAGTTTGAATCTTTATAACAAAATAACAAGATTAAAGCTAAAAGATTTAGATCTACAAAGTAGGTGAAGATTCAAAGCTAGAAAGCTTGAATCTTCCATGTTCTTGAAGGATTCAAATCCATGTTTGAATCTACAAGATGTAATCAAGGTCAAAAGCTAAAAAGCTAGACCCTTTGATGATGATGATGAATTCATGAGAGAGAGAGAGGAAGAAGAAGAAGAAAAATCAAATACTTACACTTTTTAGAGAGAAAAAGAACTAGAGAAAGAATTAGAGAGTGAGTGCGTGTAAATTACAAATGAAAGCAAGTGTAAATGGATGGAATAAGGCTTGTATTTATAGGTGGTGAGGTGAGGGAGGGGGTGTGGTGGCCATGGGTTGTATTGAGGGGATAAGGGGGACAACTTTTTGCTTTTTGGTTAATGGTTGTCTAAAGTTGGTGCTTATGTTAGGATCCCATGCAACATTAAGGATAATACTTGACAAAAATGCTAGCATGTTCCCTTTAATAAATGGGAATTTGTCTTACATATTAATGGATCACTAGTTACTTATAATTGGGCTAATTAAATAGTCCACTAACTAGTGTAGGGTGGGCTAAGGTCCAACAAGGTAGAAAGTCCAACAAGACTAACTAGTGTGCTCTAGTAAATTACATCTGCGTAAATAAGCATCCAAAAACCCAAGTAATTGTTATTATAAAATAACAATTAGTATTTCGTAGTCATAATATTCCGATTACGATAAAAGTTAAACGTGTACGCAGTACACAGTTCGTTAAAAATGTCAAGTGACACTAACGGTCATAAAGGCTTCCGGTGGTTGAGTTAAGTATCCTACGTACTAAATGATACGTTTTAACATATAAATGAAAGTAATAAACATGTAGGAAGTCCCCAGAGTATAATATAGCTCAGTACACACAAATACGCAGTTTCGTGAAAACACAAAGCACAAAAGCAAGTCGAAAAAGTCGGGTCGTTACATTACCCACCTGTTAATGAAAATTTCATCCCGAAATTTTAGGATGAGGTAGACGGTAGAGTCGGGAAGAGGTGAGGATACTTCTGCATCATTTGATCCTCTCGTTTCCAAGTAAACTCAGGTCCTCGTTTTTCATTCCATCGTACTCGGACGATCGAAATCTTGTTGCGTTTCAAGGTTTTGACCTCACGGTCCATAATCTCGATAGGTTCTTCCACGAAATGAAGTTTGTCATCAATCGTAAGCTCCCCAAGTGGTATGACAAGTTCTGGTTCCGCAAGACACTTCTTCAGATTCGATACATGGAAGGTAGGATGAACGGAGCTCAATTGAGTCGGAAGATCCAAATGGTAAGCAACGGGTCCAATATGTTCCAAAACTTCAAAAGGACCAATGTATCGCGGGTTCAACTTCCCATGCTTTCCGAAACGGATTACACCTTTCCAAGGTGTGACTTTCAAAATAACACGGTCGCCGATTTGAAATTCGCGATCTCTACGTTTAAGGTCGGCATAGCTCTTCTGACGATCACGGGTCGTCTTGAGTCTCGCTTGAATTTGGACAATCTTCTCGGTGGTTTCATGGACGAGTTCGGGACCGGTGAGTTGTTTTTCACCTACTTCGGCCCAACAAATAGGAGAACGGCATTTGCGGCCATACAACGCTTTGAAAGGTGCGGCATTAATACTCGAATGATAACTGTTGTTGTAAGAGAATTCGGCTAGCGGCAAATGCTTTTCCCAAGCTTTTCCGAAATCAATAACGCAAAGTCTGAATCGTTCGTTCGCTTTGTCCGTCAGTTTGCGGGTGATATTCAGTGCTCATGTCGAGACGAGTTCCCAAGGCTTCTTGCAAAGAATGCTAAAATCTAGAAGCGAAACGGGTATCACGATCTGAGATAATTGATAAGGGTACACCGTGGCGAGATACAACTTCCTTTATGTATAGCTGCACCAGTCTTTCCATCGTATCGGTTTCCTTCATGGCTAGGAAGTGAGCAGATTTGGTAAGACGGTCAACGATAACCCAGATGGTATCATAACCTCCTACCGTCTTCGGTAGCTTCGTGATGAAATCCATTGTTATTCCTTCCCACTTCCATTGCGGGATTTCGGGTTGTTGGAGTAATCCAGACGGCTTCTGAAGTTCGGCTTTGATCTTGGAACAAGTCAAACACTTTCCAACATAAGCTGTAACATCCCTTTTGAGGTTCGGCCACCAATATTGAACCTTGAGGTCGTGGTACGTCTTACCAGCTCCTGGATGAATTCAATACCTTGACTAGTGGGCTTCATCTAGAATAAAGCTTCGTAAATCCCCATAACTAGGCACCCAAATTCTTTCGGCAAAGTATCAGAGTCCAGTCTCCTTGATCTAGAATCGAGAAACGAGAATGTTCAAGTGCTCTTGAGAAATATTCCCCTCCTTGAGAGCTTCTTCTTGGGCTACGCGGATCTGGTTATTGAGATTCGTCTGAATGGTGATGTTCAAGGCACGGACACGAAGAGGTACCGTTCTCTCCTTTCGGCTCAAGGCATCAGCTACAACATTTCCCTTCTGGGATGATAACGTAGTTCACAATCATAGTAGTTCAACGACTCGACCCATCGTCGCTATCTCATATTCAGCTGCTTCTGGTCGAAAATGTGTTGGAGGGTTTTGTGATCAGTGAAGATAGTACTCTTGGTTCCATAAAGATAGTATCTCCACAGTTTTAGTGCAAAGATAACGGCTCCAAGTTCAAGATCATGCGTTGTGTAATTTCGCTCGTGAATCTTCAGTTGTCGAGAGGCGTAAGCAATAACCTTCGTTCTTTGCATCAATACGCCACCAAAACCATTTTTCGAGGCATCACAGTACACAACAAAATCATCACTGCCTTCGGGAAGTGATAAGATATGTGCGGTGGTTAACTTCTGCTTCAGGGTTTGAAATGCCGACTCTTGCTCAGCTTCCCAAACGAACTTCTTCCCCTTATGAGTTAATGCAGTCAAAGGACGTGCAATCAGAGAGAAACCTTCAATGAATCTTTGGTAATAACTGGTGAGGCCTAAAAATTTGCGGATATGAGTAGGAGTAGTGGGAGTTTCCCATTTGCTGATAGCTTCGATCTTTGCAGGGTCAACTTTGATAACCTGATCGCTCAGGATATGTCCAAGAAATTGAACTTCCTTCAACCAAAATTCACACTTGGAGAATTTGGCATAGAGTTGCTTTTGTCTCAAAAGTTCCAACACTAGTCGAAGATGTTGCTCATGTTCTTCTTCGCTTTTGGAATAGATGAGGATATCATCTATGAAGACGATAATGAACTTGTCCAGGTAGGGTTTGCATACACGATTCATGAGATCCATGAATACAGTAGGTGCGTTGGTTAAACCGAATGGCATCACGAGAAACTCATAATGACCATAACGTGTTCTGAACGCAGTCTTCGTCATGTCGCTCTCCTTCACCCTCAACTGGTGATATCATGATCGCAAATCGATCTTAGAGTAAACGCTTGATCCTTGCAGCTGATCGAAAAGATCGTCAGTTCTGGGAAGAGGATATCGATTCTTAATCGTCAGCTTATTCAGCTCACGATAATCGATACATATGCGGAAAGATCCGTCCTTCTTCTTCATAAAAAAAATAGGTGCGCCCCAAGGCGATGAACTCGGTTGGATAAATCCACGGTCTAGCAATTCCTGCAGTTGACTCTGCAACTCTTGCAGTTCGGAAGGTGTGAGTCGATAAGGTGCGCGAGCTATGGATGCAGCTCCTGGCACTAGATCGATCTGAAACTATACTGATCTCAGCGGCGGTAATCCAGGCAACTCTTCTAGAAAGATGTCGGAAAATTCGTTCACAATTCGTACATCATCAACGCTCTTCTCCTCGGTTTCTAACTTCTTCACATGCACCAGAATAGCAAAACGTCCCTTCTTCATAACCTTTTGTGCCTTCAAGCAACTAATAAGGTTCAACTTCGGACTACATCTATCTCCGTAAATAATCAGAGGCTCACCATCGTCGCGAGGTATGTGACGGCCCGGAAATTTCCGACCAAATTTAAACTTAAACTATATATGATTTCGACACGATAAGCAAAGTCTGTTAGATTGAGTCTCAAAAATTTTGAACTGTTTCAGATATTCATTTAACCTTCGACTGTTCTCGACGATTCACGAACCACTATTTGTAAATAGATACATACATATATATATATATATATATATATATATATATATATATATATATATATATATATATATATATATATATATATATATATATATACTTATGCATAACTCGACTAAGAGTGAATCTATAATTTTTATTTATTTATTTATTGACTCTACCATTCTCACATCTTCCATATTTCTCTTTTGACAATCGCCACCTTAAATTAGAGTTTGTTACTTATTCAATTACTATATTAATGGCCACCATCTAGGTCCATCAAACCACCATTTAAAACACCCCTTAAAACCGCTACCATTTTCAGTTATCATCACCAACATTACAACTACCTATGATTTCGTTTAATCACCTTGATCATTAACACATCAAAACAACCACCATGATCGATCAACTATTCGATACTATTATTATATTTCTGTTTCGCAACTCAAACCTTTGTTCGATCACCTATCATAAGCACTATAGATGCTACGTGACTTGTTGTGTGTTGAGAACCAACCTAAGCAAATACCACACTTCTTGTTTGACAAAGATCACCATCAATCACCCTATAAATATCCTACTTGTTTCGGCTACTAGTCTCTGTGCACGTTTTGAATGCAATTGAGTTTATTATATTATTATAATTATTTTTATATTATATTTGTTTCTTTCTTTTGCCTTTTGAGTCACTAAACAAAACAAAGAAGTTCACGGGTGTAATATGAATTTAAATTGACAACTTTTCAAATGGAACCCATTTGAGTGCTTATTCACGTGATGATCACCCCACATGCATTATTAATATCTAAACTATCTCACTCACCTCTTTATTACATTTTAATTCAGTTTTTCTCTCACAAAAATCACAGATTCACTAACAGATAGATATCTTAGGCGACACCATCTCATCCTATGTCGTTTCTTCTACTTGGGATCGTATAATCTTCCTGCTTTATCCATTTTCTGCTACTGCTGTACGCACCTGCAAACATTCATCGTAAACCCAACTACTATCTTCATCGATCAATCACGCTATTGCTTCTGCTTTTCTGCTCAACAGCCACGCATCATCAACGAACACCACAACACCAATAATTTGCAAATTGTTATTGTTTGGGTCTGCTGCTTTTTAGTCTACAAATTACAAGATGGAACCAGGCTGCTGCTACGTGCAAAACTACCATCATCTTCAACCTTAACACCACCTGGTTTCTATTTTCCAGCCTTCTAAAACCAACACCTCATCATCTTTCTTTTGCTCTCCACCAACAACAGTCATCAAATATCCTGTTACTCGTGTATCACTGCTACAATTCTTGGTTTTCTGTTCGGTTATAATGGAACCAAACCATAACTTTTATTGTTCAATACTACTAATTGAACCATGGTCCAACTAGGGTTGCTTTCGGTTCAAGAACATAATTATCACACCAAATCATTATCATTCGACTTATTGGTTGCAGCCGCAATTGTTTTCGATTATAACCCATGAACCCAACCAACACCACACCTACAACCACTACCAATACCCTCATCGAACTAAGTTTAGTCTCTCTCTACTCTCTCTCCATGTATATATATTTTTTTTCTCGTGATCACCATGAACACTAACAAAACATACTTGCAATTACTTCAGTTTTCTATTCCTATTCGAACCAACATCCATTTTTCCTTCTTTTCTGTCGTGCACCTCACAACCATTGAAACAAACCATAAACTATCACCAAACCTGAAATTGTTACTGTATACTCACCGGTTACTGTTCCGTTCAACAGACCTATACACACACTCGAAAACTGTAGCTGTATACTTCTGTTTCTGGTTTAATAGAGCTGCTACTGCAGTGCTGTTCCATTTCTATTTCTGTCAAATCCACAAAAAAATATATGTTGAATGATAATGAAAGTTGATAGTGGATGATGAACTTTACAAGAAGATAAGGATGTGTTTATTGATTTTATTCTTCCAGTGAACCCCACAATCCCTATTAATCATATATGTCACGGGATTTTTTTTTTTAACTATTAGACCACCGCATAACATCTTGGGCCGAGATCTAATTAAATATGGGGACTTAATTAATTACTATTTGGGCCGTGGTTAGTATAGATGGGCCGAAAACTATAATGTGTGATCATATTGGGCTGTTAAAGAAACTGGGCCTGCTCATTAGACTTGGGC
The DNA here is from genome assembly GCF_046630445.1 of Rutidosis leptorrhynchoides. Lineage (NCBI taxonomy): Eukaryota > Viridiplantae > Streptophyta > Magnoliopsida > Asterales > Asteraceae > Rutidosis > Rutidosis leptorrhynchoides. Next base: position 28,078,517 of record NC_092334.1, read on the forward strand.
CGTGTTTTTATTAATGTTACTAGGCCGAGACCCAACAGAGTTAATAATGATGATGGGGTTATGAGGTTATGATAATGATAAATGAATTATAGTTACGAACGAATGATGATTCGGTGTGGTGATAAAGATAAATGTATAGATACTAATTATGACGATGACGGTATTGATTATGGAATGATTTTAGGATGATTGAGATGATAACTGTGAAGAGAGTAATTTTGAATACACAATGGAAAATAAAACGAGTTAGTTGTTTGGTTTCCTAGTTTGGGCCGAGATCATCTTGAGACGAATAAATAACATGTATCATAAGAAAATCGAGAGGCTAGTTAGATGCTATTAAGATGATGATGAGGTGCACAAAATGGTGATAAATACGATTATGTTAAATGATTGATGACGATGATTATAGTGATAGATGATGATGATTTTAAGATAATGATGTGATAATGGTAAGAAGGGGTTATGATTTATGATGATGAACCGTAAACGTTTAGGTTGTTATAGGGTTAGCGGGAGGTCGCAAGTTCAAACCCGGACTTGAGCATTTTTTTAAGGACTACTTCTTTGAGGTAGTTTACTTATTACTCAATATTATTATTATTATTATTATTATTATTATTATTATTATTATTATTATTATTATTATTATTATTATTATTATTATTATTATTATTATTATTATTATTATTATTATTATTAAGTATTACTATCAATATTATTGTTTTCATTATAAAAATAAAATAACTTATTATTATTATTAAAGATTATCATTATCATTTTTATTAGTATTATCATTATCAATAAAGTTATTATTATTATTATTAGTAAATCATTATTATCAAAACTATCATTTTAACGAATAACTATATATAACATGTAATTTAAGATATAATCAATTTGTTAGATTACAAATATATGTGTTAATATATATAAATGATATAGGTTCGTGAATCCGAGGCCAAACCTAAATTTAATAAATGACATATGTATTTTTACTACAAAATACAGTATGGTGAGTTTCATTACTCCCTTTTTATATATATTTTTGGGCTGAGAATACATGCGCTGTGTGATGACCCGGGAATTTCCGACCAAATTTTAAACTTAATCTTTATTGATTTCGACACGATAAGCAAAGTCTGAAATGTTGAGTCTCATAAATTTTGAACTGTTTATATGGATTCATTCAACTCGCGACCAATTCCAACGATTCACGAATCAATAAATAATAAAAAGAGACAACTATGCATGTAAATAAATTATATATTATAAACTAAATATACTAATAAACTATCATACGATTTAGTTTGTTACGAAATAAAACTTAAACTTGTTATTTAAAATTGCTCATTTAAATATAGAGAGTAGATTGAATGTGCATAATTTGTCAATACTAATAAACTATTGAATGTTATACTCTGAGATTAATTGTTTCAATATATTTAATTAATACATTCATTTACTTGGTATTTAAAAACATAATTAAATATATAGCCGTTGAAGTACCTAGATATATATATACATATAAAAAGTTACTACTTAATATGAGTTGTTACATAATTATAAAAATTTCATAAACAATAATATGTAATATTTTTAATGACTAGTTAAAATAAAATTTTATATCAATATTGTTACTCTCATTACTATAAAAATTATTATTATTATTAATATTATTAAAAACATTATACTTAAAAGAAATTTCACTGTTGTTATTAATATTTTTAGGGTAATATAAAAGTTATTGTTATTATTATTAATAAGTAAAAGTGTTATTATTATTAAGATATTTAATAATTACTTATGTTAAGTATAAGATATATATATATAAATATATATATATATATATATATATATATATATATATATATATATATATATATATATATATATATACCATACACACGTGTATATAAAACATACATATCACAATCAGTTATATTTATTAATCTGTTTTCTGTGTACTCGTGAACCAGTGTCGAATATATTTTTTTCTCTATAAATCGATTAGCCATCTCATGTTGTCAATCCTTTACTGAACAAAACAAAAACTCAAAAGAAATTAAGGACAGATATTTGGTACAAATTTGTTAGCTTTCCCCATCTGCTTTATTAATTTTTTTGTCTCATCTTCTTGGCAAGAATATTCTTTCGAGTTCCAATTCATATCACTATTTGATCAGCCATATATTGGAAATGAATTCATTTGTTTGTCCACCTTCATTAAAAAAAAAAAAGAAGACTGCTCTGCACGTTTCACTTTTTATTCATAATTCGAATTCAAATCATATTGCAAAAACTAAAAATGCAGAAGGGATCTAATTCATGTCGTGATTCTACCTGCAAAATTTCAAGTTCCAATTCCAAGTATCAAGTTTCAATTTCGAAGTCAAAGGTAATTTTTCTAAAAAGTCAACTTTTGTTCTTCGAATGAATTCAAGCTATTTGTTACGTTTCAAATTCGATTGATGATTTAAATAGTTTCTAGATACGATTATCAAACTATTTTATCTTATGATCATAGAGTATTAAGTGATGGATATCGAAAATCATTTTTTTTTTTAAACCCAGCGACGACAGCTACTGTGCTGGATATTTTTAATTTTTTTTTTACTATCAAGATCATATTTTTTTTTTCTTCTATGGTTGATTACAAGTATTAGACAAATATAGTATTTCGTTATATTAGTTATTTGTATTGTTGGGATGGTTTGGATTGAGGAGGAAGAAGATGAATTAGGGAGTAAAGATAATATGGGTTATAACTAATTGAAAGGGATCAAATTCAGGAAAACAAGCATAGCTGAGTGGTTAAGGTGTATTGGGTGTGAGTAGGAGGTCTCGGGTTCGAGACCCACTGGTGGCATTTCTTTTTAAACTCCATTATTATGAGGTAGTCATCTAACATTTCTATTATTATTATCATTATTATTATTGTCATTATTATTATCGTCATAATTATTGTTATTATTAGTGATTGTTATTAATACAAGTAGTATAGTTATTATTATTATTAGTTACCATTTATTATTTATCATAATTAAAATTACAAATATGATTATTATTATTATTGTCATTGTTATTATTATTAGTATTATAATATTCTTATTATTATTGTTATTACTACTAATACAAGATTATTGATCTTTTAGTATTATTGTTATTATAAAGAATATAATTATTATCATTGGGATTATATCTAAAAGTATTATAATTATCATTAGTATTATTAGTACTATTATTACAATAACTATTACTTTACAAACAAAAGAAATTTATATACAAATATATTTGTTACATAATTATACTAATATTGCTTAATATTATGATATGATATTATTGATATTGATATAACGCTAACTAAATTATATATCAAATAAGCATAATAATATATTATAAGTATTAATAAAAGTGTATATAAATATTGAACTTAATACATAACTAAAAATATATAATGTTACTATATTACGATTATATGTCTTAATAAATAAACAAATGATATAGGTTCGTGAATCCGAGGCCAACCCTGCATTGTTCCGTTGTTCAATATAGTCATATGTATTTTTACTACAAAATACATTAGGTGAGTTTCATTTGCTCCCTTTTACTCTTTACATTTTTGGGACTGAGAATACATGCGCTATTTTTACAACTGTTTTATTAAATGCTTTTGAAATACATTTTGAACTGCGAATACATGCAAATGCTTTATTAACTGTTTTACAATATTTATATGTGTGAGTTTCATTTGCTCCCTTTTTAAATGCTTTTGCAATATATATTTTTGGGACTGAGAATACATGCGCTGCTTTTATAACTGTTTTACGAAATAGACACAAGTACTTAAAACTACATTCTATGGCTGGATTATTAAACCGAATATGCCCCTTTTTAGTCTGGTAATCTAAGAATTAGGGAACAGACACCCTAATTGACGCGAATCCTAAAGATAGATCTATCGGGTCCAAAAAGCCCCATCCAAAGTACCGGATGCTTTAGTACTTCGAAATTTATATCATGTCCGATGGAGGATCCCGGAATGATGGGGATATTCTTATATGCATATTGTGAATGTCGGTTACCAGGTGTTCAATCCATATGAATGATATTTTTGTCTCTATGCATGGGACGTATGTTTATGAGAAATGGAAATATGAAATCTTGTGGTCTATTAAAATTATGAAATGATTATTTATGTTAAATTAATGAACTCACCAACCTTTTGGTTGACACTTGAAAGCATGTTTATTCTCAGGCATGAAAGAAGTCTTCCGCTGTGCATTTGCCCAATTTCAAAATATTACTTGGAGTCATTCATGACATATTTCAAAATACGTTGCATTCGAGTCGTCGAGTTCATCAAGATTATTATTAAGTCAATTATAGTTAGATATGTTATGAAATGGTATGCATGCCGTCAACTTTTGATGTAATGAAAGATTGTCTTTTCAAAAACGAATGCAATGTTTGTAAAATGTATCATATAGAGGTCAAGTACCTCGCGATGTAATCAACTGTTGTGAATCGTTTATAATCGATATGGACTTCGTTCGGATGAATTAGGACGGGTCTTCAAAGTTGGTATCAGAGCGGTGGTCTTAGTGAACTAGGTCTGCATTAGTGTGTCTGACTGAGAAGTCGTTAGGATGCATTAGTGAGTCTGGACTTCGACCGTGTCTGCATGTCAAAAGTTTTGCTTATCATTTTTGTCGGAAATCATCTGCTTATCATCCTTAGGAAAATTACCTACTCATTATTCATAGTCTAGACACGTGTTACTGCATTGACTGCATGAATAGTGTACAGACAAATTTCATATCTTAGCGTATCTGACAATTCATATCTTAGCGTATCTGTTACTGTAGACCTTGCCTGATATCTCTCGTAAATTTCTCCTTAATTTAAGGGATCCTGGTACTATATATATCTATGCAAATTATGCATTGAGAATACCATCCAACTATCAATTGCTGTCACTAAACTCTTCATACCAAAAAAAAAAAAAAAAAAAAAAAAATCTTTCCTGAGATCGTGTAAGATGGCCTCTACGAATCGACAAAGTTCCTCTGACTCCGAAGACAGTGTGATAGGAGCACACCAACCAATCAACTACCGTGATTACTGGAGAAAATGGGGGTGGGTTCGCGACATACTCACCCTATGGAGAAAGGAAGAAGGTACTCCATATCATGAATCGAATCTACCACCTAACCTTGGAGTACTCGACCCGCTCACCGGCGAACCTGTTCGCAACACCGTTTATACCCTTTTTGCCAGAATTTTTCGTCTTGAGACTACCATTAACGGAACTAGAGAAGATATCCGATCTCTACCTCACACTGATAACCAACCAGGGTTAGTAGAAGAAGTTAAAGAACTTCGAGCTCGAGTGTTAACTTTAGAGAGCACGGTACACAATTTGCAGGCACCAACAGTATCACCAACACCAGTAACATCACCAACCTTAGCACCAACAATATTAGTGCCACCACCAACAACATCCGCATCACCAGCTTCGACATCTCATTCTGTACCTCGAGTATAATCATTGTTCTACGTATCGTTCTATCTATTTTATTTTCGTTCGACATGACGATTATGTAATCTCTAATGTTTTAGAAATTATATATTCTTGTTCTAATGGTAAACCAAATGAGATTAATATCACATTAACTCATTAAATTCACGACTATATCTGAAGAAAATATATATGTATATATATTTTCATAAAGATTGTAATTAAAATTTCTTTCGTACAAAGTGTTAATTGTGAAAATATTTAACGGCTAGGTAATACCCGAGGGATATTCAGATTTCACATTAATAAGTTACATTGTACATTCTTCGAACCTGATTCAGCGGTCAATTACCATCCTACTTACATCACAGATATACGAATCTGATTCACCACAGAATAACCATATTTATCCAATTTCATATTTAGATTTTGATTTATCAAAAATCAAGTGGCATAATGAAGGAAACATTTGACAAAATAAAATTTGTTAGAAACAAACAAATTAACTATGAGAAATTTTGTTAAGAATCCACGCTAACTGTTCCGAGCTAATTGTTCCCAGTTAACTAATTACACTTTATTTATCGGAATTTAATTATCGCAATTTACATTCTCGCAGTTTTAGTTATCGTCATTTAATTTCTGTTATTTATTATACGCACTTTAAATATCGGGACACGTATACAAGGTTTTGACATATCATATCGACGCATCTATATATATTATTTGGAATCACCATAGACACTCTATATGCAGTAATGATTGAGTTCTCTATACAGGGTTGAGGATTGATTCTCAAATAATATATATACTTTGAGTTGTGATCGAGTCTGAGACATGTCCAGGGTCACGATATATATTAATTAATTCGAATATTATATATCAAGCTATATATGAAATATTGGACTGCTAAATGTGGACTATCAACATTGGACAATTAAAATGAATTAAAATATTGATTATAACATATGAAACTAAACAATTCTTCAAGTTTGCCACTTGATTTCATTCTAAACTTCATTAATATCTTGACGATTACAATCTGCGTTCAAACCTTTCATGATTCTTGAAAACACCTCAATCGGTAGGATGAATCAACCGCGCTCCATCTACGGAAGAAAAGATTTACGCATATAGTTATGCACCTGAAAAATTCTCAGAACCTGTATAAACGTTTAACACGTATCTGTGCTAGCTCCTTTGGCGTTGTTATCACCGAAAATAACTTTGCAATTCCTTTCCAAATTAGCCAATTTTGTCACAGCTTCAACAATTCAACTTCAACTTTTCATTCAAAGTAACCTTACTATAAATCCTGATATATACGATTACCCTTTTAATACCGGATAATTCTTTTATATTCCACCATATTACCAGCAGATGTACCAGCAACCTCGTTGCTTCTTGACTTAAATCTCTCTGACAAATCATTATATTTATTCATTGAAACCCTATCATATACTCATTCGCATCTTATAACGAGAACTGCCATAACAATTACCGGGAATCAGCAATCAGTACTTTGAAAACTCACAGCATATCTACATCAACAATTATATATATGACATTTATCTTTTAGAATTATGATCTCTTATTCTGAAATTCTGAAAAGCACTCAGTCACAAATTAATACTCTGAATGTTGAAAAAGCTGAATGAAGCAGCAGAAACTGTAGATAACCGTAAACGACCATAATCATCGAAAGTTTGATGATAAAGATTAGTATGTTGGAAAAGCTCAGAAAAGTTGGAACTGGAAAGCGGATTGAGCTAATCATGAAGGAGACCAAGGACAAATACAAGAACCATACCCTATATTCAATGAATCCAGATAATTCTGGATCCGTTGTGAGACGACCCGACCCAATCCATAGGGACGAATACAATAACATATGATAACATTGCGAGGTACATGACCTCTATATGATACATTTTACAAACGTTGCATTTATTCTTAAAAGGCAAACTATCATTACATCAATATTTGACATTTTCGTCTAACATTTCATAATATCCAAATGACCTAATCTGTCATTTACTTATTAATATTCTCTATTGAACTCCAATGACTCGAATGCAACGTCTTTGTATCATGGCTTAAAAGGTCCCAAGTAGTATCCTTAACATGAGCTAATGCACAGCGGAAGACTTAATTCATACCTGAGAATAACATGCTTTAAAATGTCAACATAAAGTTGGTGAGATATATAGGTTTGATGCTAGCAGCGTTATAACAATGGAACACAAGATTTCATATATAAACATTTTAATAAAAATATTCTAAGTGGTTGAGCACTTGGTAACCATACTTAACATTTAATCACGTCGCATATTCCCTTTATTATGAAATCTTACTACACCGTACCAAGTGTAGTCACGAAACGAAGTACTGTGCAACCGTTGAATACTGGTCGTCCAGTCCGGTTAGGGTTGTCAGGCCCGATAGATCTATCAACAGGATTCGCGTTTACAATACCGCTGTAAATAACAGTTACCAAGCTACAGGGAAGTATGCCAGTGGTACAACTCAACGTAGAATATATTTTTCAGTTACTTGTGTCCATAACGTAAAACATAAAATACATGTATTCTCATCCCGAAATATTTAGAGTTTAAAAGTGGGACTATATACTCACTTTTGTCTTGAAGATATGTAATTTCGACTTGGTCTCCGATTGATATCACGAACCTATCCATATATAATATATCAATACTTTTTCTTTTTAAAACAATCGTCACATATATATATACTTATAATACTTTTAATACTTTTAATAATTCCTTAGTCCGTAGTTAGCAGTCCGATGTTAGTAATTCAATTTTAATGGTTCATTTTTAGGTGTTTAATAAACCCCCAATGAAATCAATAAAACCCCCATCGTATATGTATTGGTCAAGATTAATCCTGACCCACGGTACCGGTGTTGTCAAATGACGTGTTGCGTACATAAAGTACCGGTGTTGTCAAATGACGTGTTGCGTACAATCATGGGATCTTATGATTAATCTTCTCGTATTGTTTACGGGTGATCCTGAACCATATAAAATTAAATTATGAGTACATATATATAAAATATCATGTTATTTTAGAAAGATGTGATTTATTTAATTTTTCTCCAATTATTTTCGTGGCTAAACTAGTCTTGGATATCCGATTTTGTTTTGGTCATAGTTTCTTCGTTACAACTCCGTTTTCATTGGTTCAACTTGCCACTTCCTTGGTTCGAGTCCCTCTTTAAGAATATGAACTATAAATACCTTAGTTTGTATTCGAAATCACAGGTCAAAGGTCAAACTTTGGTGAAACTTATGAAGTTAATCATTTTCCATTATGTAAACAACCTTAAATGATTATTTTTCTAAAAATACTTATACTTTTAATTAAATCATGAAATTTTTATGTATTAACATATTCATAAGAAATATCATTTTTCCAGAAAATAAACCTCCAATTCAAGGTTCAAAATAGTTTTTAATTATCCAACCCAAAACAGCCCCCGGTTGCACTCCGACGTCGTAAAAACAGTTTTTAAGGTGTTCTTTGAAAAACCAAGTTATACCTTGTTAAATTAGCATATACTTATGTTATATTACAGGTCTTGAAGTATTTTAAAAGTTAAGTTAGAAGGATCTATTTAGTTTGCAAACAAGTTTGAAAACATTCAAACTATGTTCTTGTTGTTAAAATTTTATACCACAAAATAAGATAGCTATATATATATGAATCGAATAAGGTTATGAACAAAGTTACTACCTCAAGTTACTTGGACAAGATTGCTGTAAAAGAGGAGTGAAAACCTAGAACTAAAAGGGTGATGAAATTGGATGAAAGATTGGAAGTAAACTTGTATAGTTGGAAGAATTTTTGAAGTGTTCTTGAAAGGATTTTCTTATGATGTTTAAATGTTGTTTTTGAAGCTAGTTCATGATGAAAATTTGCTGGAGTGTTTAAGGGATTTTTTTCTTTCTTAAAAGAGTGTGTTTTAGTTAAAGGAAATGTGTAGTAAAATGAAAATGGAATGGAGTATAAATGGTGGTGTAAAAGGTGTATAAGTTTGTAATTTTGTGAAAAAATCTTTTAATCATGTGAAATTGTCATACTAGATAACAAAAGTAGTTACCTTATACATAAGGCATGAACAAGGGCTGGTTGGTGGTGATTTGATGTGTATATACCAATAGTAAATACGTATAGAAGCTAGGTATGATACGAGTACATATACTCTAGATATACGTATAGAAATCTTGTGAAAAATGGAATGAGAATTCAAATATAGCTATCTTTTGTGAATATACTTATATTGTTTTATGTATTTAAGTCCTTAAAAGTGATTAAATACATTACATATACGATATATGTATAAACATTATATGTTATAAGTATTTATGTCAAATAACGTTACGTATGGTTATCGTTTTGAAAACTTAAGTTAGTAGTTTCAAAATATACTTATAACTTATTGTTATTAATACAAAATGAGATATTAAAACATCCATAAATCATGTTAAATATGTATATATACCTATATATACACAAACGTATAATTATCATATGTTATATAGTTCGTGATATCATCGGTCAAACTAGACGGTCAAACGTTGTGTAAAACTCTTTTCAAAAACATAAGTCTCAACAATTTGGATTGCTTATCATGTTGGTAAGGTTTAATTTATGTAAATATTAATCTTATAAGTGTAAAACGATCGGAAAAATCCGGGTCGTTACAGTACTCACCCGTTAAAGAAATTTCGTCCCGAAATTTGGTAGAGGTTGTCATAAATAACAATAGGAATGTTTTCATGACGAATATGAGGTATTAATAGAGTTTTATCATTATTGGAAGATATGGATAAAACGATTCGATCATGTGAAGCGTACGAGTGAAGCTATCACAAAAGAATGAAATGAGTGAATATGGAATTGCTTTAACCGATGTCGAGATTAGGATTGATTTCCAGAATTTAAGGGATTTAAAGAAAATCTTATGTAATAAGATTTGGTTCTTCGATGATTTAGAAAACAGGATCTCCTTTGATTTAATGCGATAATCTGTTTCGATTTCTTTGTCGGATATTTCACTATAAATCCACCTCCTTCCCTTTCTTATTTCCATACCTCACATCTCTTACTCTTCCTCCTCTAATTCATACCTTAAGGTATCCTTTAAAATGCTTCATCCCGTTCTGATTTTTGTTATACTTCTAACTTTCATATCTTTCATTCTTCTCTTTCATCTACCGCTAGAAGAATCTATTCACTTTTATGATTTTCTTGGAATTATAATGTTTCTAATTCTCCCGTGTCTTTACGTCGCCATACGTATTGATATACACGGTTTGTAGTTTCTGGGTGGTTATTGAGTTTTATATCTTTCCTTATATTTCGATGCTCCTGCTTCTGTTTTCCATAATCATTGTCATCCATAGTTAATACTCTCTCCTATTTGCTGTGATCTATACCCCAATTTTTATTTTGGGACTTTGTCCCTTCGTTTCTTCTTCCCGTCCTTGAGTAAAGCGATCAATAGTTCGGAATTCGTAGGTGTAAAATTCGGAATGAACATAGCTAATGCTCTAAGAAAGGAATGGTAATGGCACGATTTTGATTTGTCAAATTACCAGAATATCCAGGAAAATAGAACTATCAAGATGATTTGTTCTTAATACGTTTCGGAATTGGATAGAATGTAAAAGCCGTGTAACATGGCACATGATGACGGTACTGTGAATCATCACATTCCATTAGAAACTTAACATGCTTACTGTAATATAATGAAGTTGATCAAGTTTCATTATATTATACTAATTCATGCATCAGTTCCCAACACTGCTTCAGAACATTCCTATTTTAAACTTGAAGGATTTAGAAACTAACACGGTTTCCTTTATATTGTAACGCAGATATTACAGAGAGATAAATGATTTCAGATAAGGATAGTGGTGAAAATATATTCAGAAATATTGAGGATATTTATAATGAAAGATATGATAATATCTTGGAATTTCTAATGTCGAAGGATGATGATGAAGATTGACCCGTAAGGGTTTAGATTCAGAAGCAAGGTGTTTGCTACAGAATCGTCATAATTCTTTATGTACAAGTTTAGTCCTTGTAACTTGTTCAGAGTCTCCTTCATGGTTTGCTCAATCCGGTTTTCAGTACCAATTTTCTATCGAGCGTTCCTAACACTTCCTTCTTTTATCATCAACTTTTGGTCATTAAGACCTTCTACAACATGCTGCTTCGTTAGTATTTTCAAAGTTATCGGATCTGGGTCTTTGGTTATCAAACCAAGATGGTTTAAGGAGAATTGTATTTTTAGATGATTAAACGCTGATGGTAATATGATGGAATATAAAAGGTTCTCCGGTAACGATGGCTAAAGAACAACGTATATATATATATCGAGATTGTAATAAGAGTAGTCTTACTGAGATATCGAAGTGGAGCTGTGACAAAATTAGTTAATTGAAAAGGAATCGCGTGATTGTTTTTGCTAATGGATGATAAGGAATTCGATGCGGATACGTTTTAACTATAACTTCGAGTTCGAAAATTTTCAGGTGCATAACTGTATGCATAAATCTTTCTTCCGTAGACGAGGTGCGACTGGTTCAACTTCTCGATCGAGATGTTTTCAAGAATCATGAAAAGTTGTGAATGTGAATTGTAATCGTCAAGATACAAATGAGGTTTAAAATAGAATCAAGTGGCAAACTTGAAGGATTGTTTAGTTTCATATGTAATAATCATCATTTTAACTCATTTTTAATTGTCCAAAGTTAGCAGTCCTAATAGTCCGATTGTCCAATGGTTCAATAAATTCATATATGAACTAAATATATAATATTCGAATTACTTAATACGTATCGTGACCCGTGTACCGGTCTCGGTGTCGATCACAACTCAAAGTATATATATATTTTGGAATCAACTCCGACCCTGTATAGTCAACTCCCACCTTCACATATAGAGTGTCTATGGTTGTTCCGAAATATATATATAGATGGGTCAATATGATAAGTCGAAACCTTGTATACGTGTCCCGTTATTTAAAATGCGTAAAATAAATAAATATATATCATGACCCATTATACAACGTGTTGTCTCAGAATTAATCCGACGTGTTGTTGTACATGTGTCCCGACGGTATGTAAAGTACAGAAATTAAAATTACAAGAATGTAAATTGCGATAAATTAAATATTAATCAGTTAGCTGGGAACAGTTAGCCGGAACAGTTAGCGTGTAATCCTATCACAATTTCAATTAATTAATTCATCTGTTTCTAACAATTTTTATTTTGCCAATGTTTCTTCATTATGCCACTTGTTAGATTCGGATAGGTAAAAAATCCAAATATGAAATTTAAATGGAAATGGTTAATCTGGGGTGAACGGATACGTATATCGGTAATTGTAAGTAGGATAATAAATGATCGTTGAATCAGATTCGAAGAATGTACAGTGTAACTTGTTAATGTGAATTCTAAATATTCCTTGGGTACTACCCACCCGTTAAAATATTTTCATCATTAACCGTTTGTACGAAAGAAATTTTTAATTACAATCTTTATGAAAATATATTTGCATATATATTTTCTTCGGATGTAACTATGAATTTAATGAGTCAATAAAATATTCAACTCATTTGATTTATCGTTATTACTAGATTACATAATCTCCAAAACATTAGAGATTACATAATCGTCATGTCGAACGAAGAACGATACGTAAAGAAGAGGTAATCGGTGTAGAATGATATGTAGAACAAAGATCATATTCGAAGTTCAGATGATGATGTTGAGGTACGTGGTGCGGATGTGATTGTTGGTGGTGGTAATGATACGGTTGGTGTTGATGCTGATGATGCTGTTGACGTCGATGATGCTACTGGTACTGAAGATTACAAGGTTGATGTTGTTAACGGTACTGGTTATGCTGCTGGTGCTGCTGCTGGTGTTTGTAACCTTCGCACCGTGTTCTCCAAAGCCGTCACACGAGCGCGAAGTTCGTTAATTTCTGCTAGTACACCAGGATGATTGGCGGTTGGAGTGAGCGAATGAACAAGATCCGAAATATGGGATAGGATATAATCGTGACGAGATACTCGAGAAATGAGAGAGAAAATGGTTTCTCGAACAGGTTCGCCGGTAAGTGCTTCAGGTTCGTCGCCAATGGGGCAATTCGGTGGGTGAAAGGGATCACCTTCTTCTTGTCTCCAATAATTTAGTATACTACGAACCCATCCCCAATTCATCCAGAATAGATGATGAGAAATTGGTTGATCTATTCCAGTGACGCTGCCTTCGGAGCCCGAATGGAAATCCATATCAGCGTAGCTGTCGGAGTCGGAGGAATTCGAACTGGACGCGGAGTTCATCTTGTATAGTCGGGGAAATGAATTTTTGGTTTGGAATAGATTATAGGAGTTGGGTTTGGTATTCTTCAATACATAATTTACATATGTATTTATAATACTCAAAATCCCGTGAATTACGGAGAATCTTTGAAATTCGTCAGGCAATGTCTATAGCAACAGATACGCTAGGATACGAATTTTGTCTATACACTATCGATGCACTAAATGCAGTAAGACGTGTCTAGACTTAAGAATACTAAGCAGGCAATTCCTAAGGATGATAAGTAGATGATTTTCGACTAGATATGATAAGCAAAACTTTTGACATGTAGACACGGTCAAAGTCCAGACTCATTAATGCATCCTAACAACTACCAGTTAGACACACTAATGCAATGCCTGGTTCGCTAAGACCAACGCTCTGATACCACATGAGACGACCCGACCCAATCCATAGGGACGAATACAATAACATATGATAACATTGCGAGGTACATGACCTCTATATGATACATTTTACAAACGTTGCATTTATTCTTAAAAGGCAAACTATCATTACATCAATATTTGACATTTTCGTCTAACATTTCATAATATCCAAATGACCTAATCTGTCATTTACTTATTAATATTCTCTATTGAACTCCAATGACTCGAATGCAACGTCTTTGTATCATGGCTTAAAAGGTCCCAAGTAGTATCCTTAACATGAGCTAATGCACAGCGGAAGACTTAATTCATACCTGAGAATAACATGCTTTAAAATGTCAACATAAAGTTGGTGAGATATATAGGTTTGATGCTAGCAGCGTTATAACAATGGAACACAAGATTTCATATATAAACATTTTAATAAAAATATTCTAAGTGGTTGAGCACTTGGTAACCATACTTAACATTTAATCACGTCGCATATTCCCTTTATTATGAAATCTTACTACACCGTACCAAGTGTAGTCACGAAACGAAGTACTGTGCAACCGTTGAATACTGGTCGTCCAGTCCGGTTGGGGTTGTCAGGCCCGATAGATCTATCAACAAGATTCGCGTTTACAATACCGCTGTAAATAACAGTTACCAAGCTACAGGGAAGTATGCCAGTGGTACAACTCAACGTAGAATATATTTTTCAGTTACTTGTGTCCATAACGTAAAACATAAAATACATGTATTCTCATCCCGAAATATTTAGAGTTTAAAAGTGGGACTATATACTCACTTTTGTCTTGAAGATATGTAATTTCGACTTGGTCTCCGATTGATATCACGAACCTATCCATATATAATATATCAATACTTTTTCTTTTTAAAACAATCGTCACATATATATATACTTATAATACTTTTAATACTTTTAATAATTCCTTAGTCCGTAGTTAGCAGTCCGATGTTAGTAATTCAATTTTAATGGTTCATTTTTAGGTGTTTAATAAACCCCCAATGAAATCAATAAAACCCCCATCGTATATGTATTGGTCAAGATTAATCTTGACCCACGGTACCGGTGTTGTCAAATGACGTGTTGCGTACATAAAGTACCGGTGTTGTCAAATGACGTGTTGCGTACAATCATGGGATCTTATGATTAATCTTCTCGTATTGTTTACGGGTGATCCTGAACCATATAAAATTAAATTATGAGTACATATATATAAAATATCATGTTATTTTAGAAAGATGTGATTTATTTAATTTTTCTCCAATTATTTTCGTGGCTAAACTAGTCTTGGATATCCGATTTTGTTTTGGTCATAGTTTCTTCGTTACAACTCCGTTTTCGTTGGTTCAACTTGCCACTTCCTTGGTTCGAGTCCCTCTTTAAGAATATGAACTGTAAATACCTTAGTTTGTATTCGAAATCACAGGTCAAAGGTCAAACTTTGGTGAAACTTATGAAGTTAATCATTTTCCATTATGTAAACAACCTTAAATGATTATTTTTCTAAAAATACTTATACTTTGAATTAAATCATGAAATTTTTATGTATTAACATATTCATAAGAAATATCATTTTTCCAGAAAATAAACCTCCAATTCAAGGTTCAAAATAGTTTTTAATTATCCAACCCAAAACAGCCCCCGGTTGCACTCCGACGTCGTAAAAACAGTTTTTAAGGTGTTCTTTGAAAAACCAAGTTATACCTTGTTAAATTAGCATATATTTATGTTATATTACAGGTCTTGAAGTATTTTAAAAGTTAAGTTAGAAGGATCTATTTAGTTTGCAAACAAGTTTGAAAACATTCAAACTATGTTCTTGTTGTTAAAATTTTATACCACAAAATAAGATAGCTATATATATATGAATCGAATAAGGTTATGAACAAAGTTACTACCTCAAGTTACTTGGACAAGATTGCTGTAAAAGAGGAGTGAAAACCTAGAACTAAAAGGGTGATGAAATTGGATGAAAGATTGGAAGTAAACTTGTATAGTTGGAAGAATTTTTGAAGTGTTCTTGAAAGGATTTTCTTATGATGTTTAAATGTTGTTTTTGAAGCTAGTTCATGATGAAAATTTGCTGGAGTGTTTAAGGGATTTTTTTCTTTCTTAAAAGAGTGTGTTTTAGTTAAAGGAAATGTGTAGTAAAATGAAAATGGAATGGAGTATAAATGGTGGTGTAAAAGGTGTATAAGTTTGTAATTTTGTGAAAAAATCTTTTAATCATGTGAAATTGTCATACTAGATAACAAAAGTAGTTACCTTATACATAAGGCATGAACAAGGGCTGGTTGGTGGTGATTTGATGTGTATATACCAATAGTAAATACGTATAGAAGCTAGGTATGATACGAGTACATATACTCTAGATATACGTATAGAAATCTTGTGAAAAATGGAATGAGAATTCAAATATAGCTATCTTTTGTGAATATACTTATATTGTTTTATGTATTTAAGTCCTTAAAAGTGATTAAATACATTACATATACGATATATGTATAAACATTATATGTTATAAGTATTTATGTCAAATAACGTTACGTATGGTTATCGTTTTGAAAACTTAAGTTAGTAGTTTCAAAATATACTTATAACTTATTGTTATTAATACAAAATGAGATATTAAAACATCCATAAATCATGTTAAATATGTATATATACCTATATATACACAAACGTATAATTATCATATGTTATATAGTTCGTGATATCATCGGTCAAACTAGACGGTCAAACGTTGTGTAAAACTCTTTTCAAAAACATAAGTCTCAACAATTTGGATTGCTTATCATGTTGGTAAGGTTTAATTTATGTAAATATTAATCTTATAAGTGTAAAACGATCGGAAAAATCCGGGTCGTTACACGTTGAAATCTTTAGAGAATATCTAGTCCCGAAGTCATGTTAAAATCTTGCGGAAAATCTTTCCCCATCAACCATCGAACTTAGAAATTCCAAAATATCATCATCAATATCTTCGATATTTCTGAGGATATTTTCATAAATATTCTCGTCCGAAATTATATACCTCCTCGTGCTTCCTGTGTATCATTATATTGGAAACATTCAATAGAAAATTTAGTACCGAAAAGCAGATTATGCGAAACTATGAAGAAATCCGTGGACAAATCACAAAGAATAAGTTTGACTTCAAAGAATCCAAATAATTCAATGTCTGCTAAAGTCTTTAGTGAATATCATACTCCTTACTCTAAACTCTTGCAGATAATAGTTTCTATCATCCTCTGATCTTAGATATTTCAAAATATTATCTTATCTTTCATTATAAATATCCTCCATATTTCTGGAGATATTTTTATAACTATTCTTATCTGAAATCATTAATCTCTTTGTGCTATCAGTATTACATTATATAGAAACTGTTAGTTTCTATATTCTGTAAACTTTCGAGCTTAAAATATGAATGTTATTGAAGTAACGTTGGGAACTGATGCATGAGTTAGTATAATATAATGACACTTGATCAACGTGAATATATTACAGTAAGTCATGCTGAGTTTCTAAATGGAACATGATGATTCACAGATTATAACGACATCATGTGACATGTTGCATAACTCTTTCATTCTGATTAACTTCTGAACATATTAAGAAAATATATTCTTGATAGTTCTATTCTCAGTGACTCTGGTAATCTGACAAATCAAATCGTGTTATTACGTTCTTTCTTGTTTAGAACATTATATTCATTCGAAACTCCATACTTACGAATTCTGGACCATTACAAGAGGTGTCCAATCGTAAAAAAAAGAAACGAAGGGACAAAGCTCCAAAAGAAATAGAAATTGGAGTATAAATCGCAGCAAATAGGAAGGAGTATTAACTGTGGATGACAATGATTATAGAAAACAGATATAGGGACATTGAAATATTAGGAAAGATATAAAACCCGATAACAACACCTAAATTACAAACCGTGTATATCAATGTTTATCGCAACATAAAGACACGGGAGAATTATAAGTACTATAACCCCAAGGGCAAAGTAGAAGTAAGCAGATTTCTCTGGTGGAAGTTGGAAAAGAAGAATAATTGTTGCGATAGTAAGGATGAGGACAAGGATCAGAACCGGATTAAGCATTATTATAATCTTTTAGATATATGAACTGAGAAAGAAGGCATAGAAGTGGTGGAAACTAATGGAACGAAAAAGGTAAATTTATAATGGAAATATCAGACAGAGTAATCGAGACAGATCACTGTATTTAATTATAGAGATCTTAATTCCCTTATTCGTCGAAGAATCAAATCTTTTAGATTTCGAAGATTTCCTTTAAATCTCTTGAATTCTGAAATTCAAACATGACCACGTCAAAGGTTAGGCCGCACCTTATTTTTCTAAATTCAACCCTGACTCTGTCAAAAGTTAAGATGAATCTTTACTTTCACTATTTCAATCTTTTGTGATAGCTTCATTCGTACGCTTCAAATAACCGAATAGTTTTATCCAAATTATTCAATGATGATAAAACTCTATTTATCAACTTATATTCGTCATGAAAACATTTTTATTGTTAGCCATGACCACCTCACTCAAATTTCGGGACGAAATTTCTTTAACGGGTAGGTACTGTGATGACCCGGGAATTTCCGACCAAATTTTAAATTTAATCTTTATTGATTTCGACACGATAAGCAAAGTCTGAAATGTTGAGTCTCATAAATTTTGAACTGTTTATATGGATTCATTCAACTCGCGACCAATTCCAACGATTCACGAATCAATAAATAATAAAAAGAGACAACTATGCATGTAAATAAATTATATATTATAAACTAAATATACTAATAAACTATCATACGATTTAGTTTGTTACGAAATAAAACTTAAACTTGTTATTTAAAATTGCTCATTTAAATATAGAGAGTAGATTGAATGTGCATAATTTGTCAATACTAATAAAGTATTGAATGTTATACTCTGAGATTAATTGTTTCAATATATTTAATTAATACATTCATTTACTTGGTATTTAAAAACGTAATTAAATATATAGCCGTTGAAGTACCTAGATATATATATATACATATAAAAAGTTACTACTTAATATGAGTTGTTACATAATTATAAAAATTTCATAAACAATAATATGTAATATTTTTAATGACTAGTTAAAATAAAACTTTATATCAATATTGTTACTCTCATTACTATAAAAATTATTATTATTATTAATATTATTAAAAACATTATACTTAAAAGAAATTTCACTGTTGTTATTAATATTGTTAGGGTAATATAAAAGTTATTGTTATTATTATTAATAAGTAAAAGTGTTATTATTATTAAGATATTTAATAATTACTTATGTTAAGTATAAGATATATATATATATATATATATATATATATATATATATATATATCACAATCAGTTATATTTATTAATCTGTTTTCTGTGTACTCGTGAACCAGTGTCGAATATATTTTTTTCTCTATAAATCGATTAGCCATCTCATGTTGTCAATCCTTTACTGAACAAAACAAAAACTCAAAAGAAATTAAGGACAGATATTTGGTACAAATTTGTTAGCTTTCCCCATCTGCTTTATTAATTTTTTTGTCTCATCTTCTTGGCAAGAATATTCTTTCGAGTTCCAATTCATATCACTATTTGATCAGCCATATATTGGAAATGAATTCATTTGTTTGTTCACCTTCATTAAAAAAAATAAAAAAAAAAGAAGACTGCTCTTCACGTTTCACTTTTTATTCATAATTCGAATTCAAATCATATTGCAAAAACTAAAAATGCAGAAGGGATCTAATTCATGTCGTGATTCTACCTGCAAAATTTCAAGTTCCAATTCCAAGTATCAAGTTTCAATTTCGAAGTCAAAGGTAATTTTTCTAAAAAGTCAACTTTTGTTCTTCGAACGAATTCAAGCTATTTGTTACGTTTCAAGTTCGATTGATGATTTAAATAGTTTCTAGATACGATTATCAAACTATTTTATCTTATGATCATAGAGTATTAAGTGATGGATATCGAAAATCATTTTTTTTTTTAAACCCAGCGACGACAGCTACTGTGCTGGATTTTTTTTTTTTTTTTTTTTTTTTTTACTATCAAGATCATATTTTTTTTTCTTCTATGGTTGATTACAAGTATTAGACAAATATAGTATTTCGTTATATTAGTTATTTGTATTGTTGGGATGGTTTGGATTGAGGAGGAAGAAGATGAATTAGGGAGTAAAGATAATATGGGTTATAACTAATTGAAAGGGATCAAATTCAGGAAAACAAGCATAGCTGAGTGGTTAAGGTGTATTGGGTGTGAGTAGGAGGTCTCGGGTTTGAGACCCACTGGTGGCATTTCTTTTTAAACTCCATTATTATGAGGTAGTCATCTAACATTTCTATTATTATTATTATTATCATTATTATTATTGTCATTATTATTATCGTCATAATTATTGTTATTATTAGTGATTGTTATTAATACAAGTAGTATAGTTATTATTATTATTTGTTACCATTTATTATTTATCATAATTAAAATTACAAATATGATTATTATTATTATTGTCATTGTTATTATTATTAGTATTATAATATTCTTATTATTATTGTTATTACTACTAATACAAGATTATTGATCTTTTAGTATTATTGTTATTATAAAGAATATAATTATTATCATTGGGATTATATCTAAAAGTATTATAATTATCATTAGTATTATTAGTACTATTATTACAATAACTATTACTTTACAAACAAAAGAAATTTATATACAAATATATTTGTTACATAATTATACTAATATTGCTTAATATTATGATATGATATTATTGATATTGATATAACGCTAACTAAATTATATATCAAATAAGCATAATAATATATTATAAGTATTAATAAAAGTATATATAAATATTGAACTTAATACATAACTAAAAATATATAATGTTACTATATTACGATTATATGTCTTAATAAATAAACAAATGATATAGGTTCGTGAATCCGAGGCCAACCCTGCATTGTTCCGTTGTTCAATATAGTCATATGTATTTTTACTACAAAATACATTAGGTGAGTTTCATTTGCTCCCTTTTACTCTTTACATTTTTGGGACTGAGAATACATGCGCTATTTTTACAACTGTTTTATTAAATGCTTTTGAAATACATTTTGAACTGCGAATACATGCAAATGCTTTATTAACTATTTTACAATATTTATATGTGTGAGTTTCATTTGCTCCCTTTTTAAATGCTTTTGCAATATATATTTTTGGGACTGAGAATACATGCGCTGCTTTTATAACTGTTTTACGAAATAGACACAAGTACTTAAAACTACATTCTATGGCTGGATTATTAAAACGAATATGCCCCTTTTTAGTCTGGTAATCTAAGAATTAGGGAACAGACACCCTAATTGACGCGAATCCTAAAGATAGATCTATCGGGTCCAACAAGCCCCATCCAAAGTACCGGATGCTTTAGTACTTTGAAATTTATATCATGTCCGATGGAGGATCCCGGAATGATGGGGATATTCTTATATGCATATTGTGAATGTCGGTTACCAGGTGTTCAATCCATATGAATGATATTTTTGTCTTTATGCATGGGACGTATGTTTATGAGAAATGGAAATATGAAATCTTGTGGTCTATTAAAATTATGAAATGATTATTTATGTTAAATTAATGAACTCACCAACCTTTTGGTTGACACTTGAAAGCATGTTTATTCACAGGCATGAAAGAAGTCTTCCGCTGTGCATTTGCTCAATTTCAAAATATTACTTGGAGTCATTCATGACATATTTCAAAATACGTTGCATTCGAGTCGTCGAGTTCATCAAGATTATTATTAAGTCAATTATAGTTAGATATGTTATGAAATGGTATGCATGCCGTCAACTTTTGATGTAATGAAAGATTGTCTTTTCAAAAACGAATGCAATGTTTGTAAAATGTATCATATAGAGGTCGAGTACCTCGCGATGTAATCAACTGTTGTGAATCGTTTATAATCGATATGGACTTCGTTCGGATGAATTAGGACGGGTCTTCACACGCTGTTTTATAAATGTTTTACGAAATAGGCACAAGTACTAAAACTAATTCTATGTGGGTTTAAACCAGAAATATATTCTTAACTTGGTAACATTAAACTACTTGTCTATGTACGGTAGGCGCGAATCCTAAAGATAGATCTATTGGGCCTGACAAACCCCATCCTGACTATGGGATGCTTTAGTACTTCGAGGTTATTTTAAACACACCTGATCTGGTGTACTTCAGAGGGTAAAACATGAATGTTAAGGCTTGTTACCGGGTGCCTACAACTTATAGAATACTTTTATATACACTTGCGAGTGTATTATGTTTATGATAACGGAAATCTTGTGGTCTATTAATATATTGAGATGATTATCATGATAAACCTATCAACTCACCAACCTTTTGGTTGACACTTTTAAGCATGTTTATTCTCAGGTACGAATTAAGTCTTCCGCTGTGCATTTGCTAATTTTAAGGACATTATTTGGAGTCGATCATCGCAATGGGACCAAATGTTGATGACTTCGTCCAGGTGGATAAGGACGGGTCTTTACAGGTGGTATCAGAGCGGTGGTCTTAGCGAACCAGGTCTTGCATTAGTGTGTCTAACTGATAGTTGTTAAGATGCATTAGTGAGTCTGGACTTTGACCTTAACTGCATATTATAAGTATTGTATATCATGCCTAGTGGAAAATTTCTGCTTGGCATTCCTAAGTCTAGACACGTCTTACTACCTTTATTGCATAAATAGTGTATAGACAAAACTCATATCATTGCGTATCTGTTACTGTTGACCTTATCTGACACGTTTCCTTAATTTCCTCCGTAATCTATGGGATCTTCTGTACTATACATAGATATTTTATGTAATTAGAATATCATCTGATATTCGAAGATCATTACATATAAAAGCCCTTTATCTAACCGTATCGAATGAAACTCACCACTAGTTCAAGTCCCTCGAATTCCGATATGGAGTTTCACCTAAGCTCCTAAAGCAGTGTCACCAGAATGAATCACCCAGTCATCCATCCTCAATTCAGCTGATGTGTTCGTAGTTGACTTAATCATTGGAAACAAGAAGAAGGTGATTCCTTAAATCCACCACATTTCCTCTTGGCGAAGAACCTGAAGTACTTACCGGCGAACCTGTTTGTAATACCATTTTCTCTATCGTTTCCAGAGTATCGTCATGATTATATACTATCTTGATTTCTAAACCTTATTCATCCGCTCGTTCCGATCGACAATCATCTCGGAATAATAGAAGAAGTCAACGAATTTCGCGCTCGAGATGTAACTTTGGAAAATATGGTGCAGAACTTACCAGCTTCAGCAACACCAACATTACCACCAACAACCTAAGTTTCAACATCACACGCCTCAAAATCACCATCTGTACTTCAAGCATGATCATCTTTCTACATTTTGTTCTACATCGATTATCTTCGCTCGACATGGTGATTATGTAATTTCTAAAGTTTTAGAGATTATGTAATCTAGAACTAACGATAAATCAAATGAGTTTAATATCTTATTGACTCATTAAATCGATGATTACATCTAAAGAAAATATATATGTATGTATATTTTTATAAAGATTGTAATTAAAAATTCTCTCGTACAAACTGTTAATGGTGAAAATATTTTAACGGGTAGGTAATACCCGAGGAATATTTAGATTTCACTAAGTTACATTGTACATTCTTCGAATTTGATTCAACAGTCATTCACTATCCTACTTACATCCACCGATATACGAATCCGTTCACCACAGAATAACCATTTTCATTCAAATTTCATATTTGGATTTTGACCTATCAGAATTCAACAAGTGGCATAATGAAGAAAACATTGGACAAAATAAAATTTGTTAGAGACAAACGAATTAACTAATTGAAATTTTGTTAAGAATCCACGCTGACAAAATCCTAGCTAACTGTTCCCAGCTAACTGTTAAATCCGTATTACATTTTATTTATTGCAATTTAGGTTATCGTTATTTAATTTCTGTATTTACTTTACGCACTTTAAATAACGGGACACGTATACAAGGTTTCGACATATCATATTGACCCATCTATATATCTATCTTGGAACAACCATAGACACTCTATATGCAAATGACGGAGTTAGCTATACAGGGTTGAGGTTGATTCCAAAATATATATATAGTTTGAGTTGTGATCAATACTGAGACCGGTACACGGGTTACGATACGTATTAATTAATTCGAATATTATATATTAAACTATATATTGGACTATTGGACTATTGGACTATTGGACTACAATTTTGGACAATTAAAATGAATTAAAATGTTGATTATAACATATGCAACTAAACAATTCTTCAAGTTTGTCACTTGATTTCATCTTAAATCTCATTTGTACCTTGACGATTACAATCCACGTTCAAACCTTTCATGGTTCTTGAAAATATCTCAATCGAGAGGTTGAACCAACCACACTTCATTTACGGAAGGAAAGATTTAAGCATATAATTATGCACCTGAATAACTCTCAAACCCAAAGTTATAGTTTAACACGTACCCGTGTTGAAACCTTTACCATTTATTAGCAAAAACAACCGTACGATTCCTTTTCAAATTAGCCAATTTTGTCACAGCTCCAGCAAGTTAGCTTCGACTTTTCGTTCGAAACAACCTTATTATAACCTTGATATATATGTGTGCTTTTTTATTGTTACCGGAGAACCTTTTATGTTCCACCATATTAGCAGTAAACGTACCAGCAACATCAGTATTCTCTGGTGTAAGTCCCTCTGACAAATCACTATACATATTCATTGAAACCCTATCAAGTACTCATCCGTATCTGACAACAAGAATTGTCTTGTCAATTACCGAAAATTAGCAAATCTGTATTTTTAATCTCGCAACGTTTCTACATCAACAATTAGAGGTATACATATAACATTTATCTCTTAGAATTATGATCTTCCATTCTGAAAGTCTGAAAACCACCCAATCTACGAATCAATCCTCTGAATTCTGAAAAAGCTGAATGAAGCAGCAAAAACCGTGAACGATCTTAACCGTCGAAAGTTTGATGATAAAGAATAGTATGTTGGAAAAGCTCAGAAAAAAAATTTGGTACTGAAAAACGGATTGAGCAAACTGTAGTGACCTGAACTTTTCCATGTTTATATATATATATTAAATGAAATTGTTATTTACATGATTAAATGTTTTCAACATGTTAAGCAATCAAACTTGTTAAGACTTGATTAATTGAAATATGTTTCATATAGACAATTGACCACCCAAGTTGACCGGTGATTCACGAACTGAAACAACCCAACCCGTATTAAAACCGGCCCATAAAAATTTTTCCTTTTAATACGCGTTAAATAATACTTTAGGTCCCGTTACACATATTCCAAAACCTATTTGTTATCAAAGTAAGTTCATCGAACTTAAAACATACATTAATGATTTAAACTCCTTAATACAATGGTTCATTAATTAAATCGTAAACCGATTATAATCATTATGACCCGACTAGTTACGTTTACACAAAACCGAGCATGGTGATTTGGGACTACGCTACCCAAATCCTAATCGAGTCCAAAAGCAAGATCTTCTAAAGCAACCTAGCCGAGATCTCTAATTCCCAAGCTTACCCGAGCCGCCAAGCATGCGAACCTATAAAAATATCCACAATGAGAGGGTAAGCTAACGCTTAGTGAGTGAGAATATACTACATACATATATATGCATAAAATGGACACGCCACAAAATAGCAAATACCGCATACCGGAGCATCCAAACATAAAGGCAAGCTAGTCTAAGCATACCGTAAGATCACTAAGCAATGAGCTGAAGATACATCAACAAAATATAAGTTCACCAACAACGATGTGAACAATGCCAATAAGCTACACCCTGGGGGTTAGCTACATCACGACAATACAACATCATACGGATACAATTTATATATAACGATTAACATAATTGCTTACGCTTACAACACAATAACCATGGTCGACCAAGCATACAAGGGAACGGTACTTGAAAGTCCGTTGGAGTTCATAACATCCACTAGTGTTACTTACACACCGCGTAATCACTAATCCCCCTGGTGATGTCTTGAACACCGCGACTAACTCACCCTCATGACAATGTGGCGTCTTAAACACCGCGACGAATCCACACATCAATCAAAAACAATGAGTGGCGTCTTGAACACCGCGACATTTCCACTCCCATGACGATGTGGTGTCTTAAACACCGCGACAATACCACACGTCAATTATACAATGAGTAGTGTCTTATACACCGCGACAATACTACTCGTCGATCCAACAATGAGTAGTGTCTTATACACCGCGACAATACTACTCGTCGATCCAAAAATGAGTAGTGTCTTATACACCGCGACAATACTACTCGCTACTTTGAATGTGGTGTCTTAAACACCGCGACAATTCCACATTCGTACACACAAACAAATACGTTATATACGCACACGCATAATTATTCCACTCACAATGTTAACCCTTCGCCATTGGGGTTATATAATCCACATCACACGCCCATGTGATAACGTACACACCAAGTGTGCACCTCGTCAAAAGGTGGTCAATCAAAACGCACAACCGTGCCGATTGGAACAATACAAAAGTCCATGAAATCCACCTATATGTGAAGTGAGCTCTATAGCCGAGAATCACTTCACCCGACCCGCACCCATCCTACACATACATATGCACATAGGATATTAACACTCACCTTGAAGTCTTGAGAAAAGCTTCCAAGTAATCCGCAACACGCCAATGGAAAGTACCTATTCCATTATCATAAAGACCACAACACAATTAGATTGGGTTTACAAACCAACCCAATTCGATACTTAGTGCAAATTCGACCCAAATGTAATTCCAAGTACAAACCGCGCCCAAACTAACCAATAATTACTAACACGGGTGAAAATGGTCCTAATATGCCAAGTAAACCCAAACACAAGTGTTAAACACATGTCTCACCCATTTTGACACCAAAACCCTAATTTTGACCCATTAAGTCAAAATCTCACCGTTTACAAGTCTTGACACCAAAACACATTTAACTCGGTTTAATACTTCAACTTAATCCATTTTAAGTTTATAAACCTTAATAAATCAACAATCGGGTCAAAATCACCACCAACCCTAATTTTGGCCCTAGTCAAAATTAGCCAACCTTCAAGAACCCTAGTTATCACCAAAACCTCAATAATCACTAACACTAGTGATTAATCACCATTTAACAAGTCTTTCAAACTCAACTTGCACACCAAACCCAAAACCCGCCAATAATCACAATAAACCCGAGTATTGGTGTTAATCTCCAATTAACAATTAAATGGGTTTCCTCTAAGAATCATACAATCAAAAGCCCTAAAATTGAATGATGAACACAAAAACGAGTTTCAGAGTTAGAGCTTACCACTAGTATCACCGTGTAGCTAAGAACGAGGAGAACACACTTTCTAACTACGCCAAAGATCGAATCACAAGTCTTGAACTCCAAATCTCCACTTTAATCTTTGGGGGTTTTATGTTTGAGAGGATAAATGGAAGGAAAAGTGAAAAGAAAATGAAATAGAAGTGATAAGTGGCTGGGATTTAATCCCACAATCTGATCCATGTGCGAAATGACGGATTTACCCCTGAGCGTGCCCCACTTGGAGCTGAAATTCGAGTCTGAATACAGACAGGCCGCGGCGCGACCTGCCCCTCCGCGGCGCGACAAACAACGGCAGCTGGTACCTCGAAACACCTTCCTTCTGTCCCGTTTTTCACTTGCATCTCCGCGGCGCGACCCTTCCTATCGCGGCGCGACATTTCACACGACTTGCCCCATTTTCATCTAAACAAACCCTTGTCTCATAAATCCACTCGTACGCTCCAATCTCGACTTGTTAACGCAAGTAAACCCTTCTAGGAAACCCCAAAGTGGACCTAAACCAACAACCCTTGCATGCATGTGTATCCATCACCCTATATATACACAAATGCATATACATCCATGCCACGTACTCTAACGTACTCTGCGTACTCTCGTTCTAACTATACACACATGTGTACATACGTAACCCGAACCATATAGGTATATCTATACACACTTTGATATCTCCATGTCCATGTATATACATATATATATATGTATATATCCATTTCTCGCGTATAAAATATTCGGGTGTTACAACTCTCCCCCACTTAGAATTGATCACGTCCTCGTGATCCTTGTCACTTAACCAAACGAATCACACTCTGCGGTCCTCAACTTAAGTCCTAACCGACTTTCCTAGGCAACTCTTCCCAATGAATCACCTTTAGCAATAAAATCGTCACACACGATTTATCAAGTTACCATCCGAGCATTAAAGCCATGCTCAATCCCGCACTCCGGGAAACTCAACCAATCTCGAACCGAGTTATCAACCCTCGAACGTACCATTACCAAGTACAATGCTAAAAGCAACCAAGTCTCAAACCTAAAGTCAACAATCCGAAACGATGAAGACCGAACCCAACGAATCCTTACGGACAACACCAATCACTAAACATCCTTTGTAGTGCGCAATACGACCAGTACGCAACTACCGTAACATCAAAATCACGCGGCTAAAACCGATAGCGTCCAAACGATTATGGCAACGCTAAACCCGAAGGTGTACAAAATCGACTTTCGTCACACCCGTAACAACATGTGAGCGAAACACGGCTATCGCATCACTAATTCCACAACATGGTCCTCATGACCCCACCATCGGCGTATAAAACAACCGATAGTTCCCACAACATGGTCCTTACGACCCAACCATTGGTGTATCAGACAACCAATAGATCACGCAACTTGGTCCATACGACCCCACCATCGGTGTATAAAACACCCGACAGATCACACAATACCGGATGAAGTCAGCGGACCTCGAAGGTCATGCTTCACCACTACAACAATACCTCATGATGAAGTCAGCGGACCCCGAAGGTCATGCTTCATCAATCACAATACGCACTTTTGGCCTCGAGCATCGAGTAGCGTAACATCGCGATCTGCTACGCCATAGTGAATCCTAACGGATACTACTAACCATTCCTACAATCGAGCAAGAAACACCTATATCAAACATAGGTACCAAGCAATAATTCTCCAAAAGAGAACCCGACTCACACACATCCCTTAACCGAGGGATTTCACTTTGTTCGCCAAACACGTCCATTATCTCTCAACGAGATTACCACATTATCACCTCGGTGATAATTTACATCCAAAATCATAAGTACAATTTAACCGAAATTGTACTCTACCACAAACCGACCGAAACTAGGTCCCAATACAAGCTTCGGATCTGCCAAAACGTCATCCGAAATCTCACACTAGAACTTCCTCGGGCGGAAGTGTAACTCCCCCACTTGGAACTACGTTCCAATATCACAATTCGTACAACCGCACAATGCTACCAAAGGTAGACTTTACCAACCATTGGGTACACACGACCCATCACCACATCTCGCTCCAACCTCGAGCTCACGAAGGATTTTAACCAATCCTTACACACTTTGAACGAAAGTGTACCGCAATACAATCGGAGTCGACACCACGCTAGTAGGTATAAAAGAGGCACCTAATGTCGCGTCATAAAGACTCCTTTACCAACATGCATCGAGATTTTAAACAATCGATCTCGAAGGTTCCAATCACCCGACGAACCCCACGGTTCATCACTTCATCACAAAAGCGAACACGCGCTTAACAATCGAACACCAAAACTCATTCCCAAGGTTT
Source organism: Rutidosis leptorrhynchoides (assembly GCF_046630445.1). NCBI lineage: Eukaryota > Viridiplantae > Streptophyta > Magnoliopsida > Asterales > Asteraceae > Rutidosis > Rutidosis leptorrhynchoides. Next base: position 28,108,683 of record NC_092334.1, read on the forward strand.
GGTAGAACATTTCTCAATACTAAGGAATGCTTGGTTGCACCAAGTCTTACGCCCTTCGCCCGATAATCAAGTATCACCATAGGGTACTTCCATTAGGAACGTCACCCATAACAACACAATGCACAACACAAGGCATTTAATCAACTTAAATTCAAACGGCACCGAACATTCCCAAGACTTGCGACCCCTCATGCCACAATTGTAACATCTAGACGCGCTAGAATTCGATATTCCCGTTCGCGTACCACCCGTGCTCACACTCGAACCCTTAGTCCTCTTACTCGGAGCACTATACGAAACAACCCTTCTCTCTCTTGAAGGTTCACCCTTTTTCGATCGTATATACCACTCGAAACCTCTAGCCAGGTCGAATAATTCCGAAAACGATTTCGCTTGACCCCGGCTAATTTTACCCTTCAAGTCATCATTCAAGGTCCGATAGAAATCTCCCATTAACAAACGATCATTCCCTAAATACTCCGGGCAAAAACGAGCCTTCGCCATAAAGGTCGTCTTGAGAGTATTTAAATCGATAGATCCTGTTCGCAAATTTCGCAACTCATTACGCAATTCCCACAAATCGACCGAAGTCCGGAACTCCTCGAAGAATTCCTCCTTAAATTCGTCCCACGATAACTGAAATGTCCCGTTCTTATTGATTAAAAACGTTCCATATTAATTGATTTCGTTGCGAGGTTTTGACCTCTATATGAGACGTTTTTCAAAGACTGCATTCATTTTTAAAACAAACCATAACCTTTATTTCATAAATAAAGGTTTAAAAAGCTTTACGTAGATTATCAAATAATGATAATCTAAAATATCCTGTTTACACACGACCATTACATAATGGTTTACAATACAAATATGTTACATCGAATTCAGTTTCTTGAATGCAGTTTTTACACAATATCATACAAACATGGACTCCAAATCTTGTCCTTATTTTAGTATGCAACAGCGGAAGCTCTTAATATTCACCTGAGAATAAACATGCTTTAAACGTCAACAAAAATGTTGGTGAGTTATAGGTTTAACCTATATATATCAAATCGTAACAATAGACCACAAGATTTCATATTTCAATACACATCCCATACATAGAGATAAAAATCATTCATATGGTGAACACCTGGTAACCGACAATAACAAGATGCATATATAAGAATATCCCCATCATTCCGGGACACCCTTCGGATATGATATAAATTTCGAAGTACTAAAGCATCCGGTACTTTGGATGGGGTTTGTTAGGCCCAATAGATCTATCTTTAGGATTCGCGTCAATTAGGGTATCTGTTCCCTAATTCTTAGATTACCAGACTTAATAAAAAGGGGCATATTCGATTTCGATAATTCAACCATAGAATGTAGTTTCACGTACTTGTGTCTATTTTGTAAATCATTTATAAAACCTGCATGTATTCTCATCCCAAAAATATTAGATTTTAAAAGTGGGACTATAACTCACTTTCACAGATTTTTACTTCGTCGGGAAGTAAGACTTGGCCACTGTTGATTCACGAACCTATAACAATATATACATATATATCAAAGTATGTTCAAAAATGTATTTACAACACTTTTAATATATTTTGATGTTTTAAGTTTATTAAGTCAGCTGTCCTCGTTAGTAACCTACAACTAGTTGTCCACAGTTAGATGTACAGAAATAAATCGATAAATATTATCTTGAATCAATCCACGACCCAGTGTATACGTATCTCAGTATTGATCACAACTCAAACTATATATATTTTGGAATCAACCTCAACCCTGTATAGCTAACTCCAACATTCACATATAGAGTGTCTATGGTTGTTCCGAAATATATATAGATGTGTCGACATGATAGGTCGAAACATTGTATACGTGTCTATGGTATCTCAAGATTACATAATATACAATACAAGTTGATTAAGTTATGGTTGGAATAGATTTGTTACCAATTTTCACGTAGCTAAAATGAGAAAAATTATCCAATCTTGTTTTACCCATAACTTCTTCATTTTAAATCCGTTTTGAGTGAATCAAATTGCTATGGTTTCATATTGAACTCTATTTTATGAATCTAAACAGAAAAAGTATAGGTTTATAGTCGGAAAAATAAGTTACAAGTCGTTTTTGTAAAGGTAGTCATTTCAGTCGAAAGAACGACGTCTAGATGACCATTTTAGAAAACATACTTCCACTTTGAGTTTAACCATAATTTTTGGATATAGTTTCATGATCATAATAAAAATCATTTTCTCAGAATAACAACTTTTAAATCAAAGTTTATCATAGTTTTTAATTAACTAACCCAAAACAGCCCGCGGTGTTACTACGACGGCGTAAATCCGGTTTTACGGTGTTTTTCGTGTTTCCAGGTTTTAAATCATTAAGTTAGCATATCATATAGATATAGAACATGTGTTTAGTTGATTTTAAAAGTCAAGTTAGAAGGATTAACTTTTGTTTGCGAACAAGTTTAGAATTAACTAAACTATGTTCTAGTGATTACAAGTTTAAACCTTCGAATAAGATAGCTTTATATGTATGAATCGAATGATGTTATGAACATCATTACTACCTTAATTTCCTTGGATAAACCTACTGGAAAAGAGAAAAATGGATCTAGCTTCAATGGATCCTTGGATGGCTCGAAGTTCTTGAAGCAGAATCATGACACGAAAACAAGTTCAAGTAAGATCATCACTTGAAATAAGATTGTTATAGTTATAGAAATTGAACCAAAGTTTGAATATGATTATTACCTTGTATTAGAATGATAACCTACTGTAAGAAACAAAGATTTCTTGAGGTTGGATGATCACCTTACAAGATTGGAAGTGAGCTAGCAAACTTGAAAGTATTCTTGATTTTATGAAACTAGAACTTTTGGAATTTATGAAGAACACTTAGAACTTGAAGATAGAACTTGAGAGAGATCAATTAGATGAAGAAAATTGAAGAATGAAAGTGTTTGTAGGTGTTTTTGGTCGTTGGTGTATGGATTAGATATAAAGGATATGTAATTTTGTTTTCATGTAAATAAGTCATGAATGATTACTCATATTTTTGTAATTTTATGAGATATTTCATGCTAGTTGCCAAATGATGGTTCCCACATGTGTTAGGTGACTCACATGGGCTGCTAAGAGCTGATCATTGGAGTGTATATACCAATAGTACATACATCTAAAAGCTGTGTATTGTACGAGTACGAATACGGGTGCATACGAGTAGAATTGTTGATGAAACTGAACGAGGATGTAATTGTAAGAATTTTTGTTAAGTAGAAGTATTTTGATAAGTGTATTGAAGTCTTTCAAAAGTGTATAAATACATATTAAAACACTACATGTATATACATTTTAACTGAGTCGTTAAGTCATCGTTAGTCGTTACATGTAAGTGTTGTTTTGAAACCTTTAGGTTAACGATCTTGTTAAATGTTGTTAACCCAATGTTTATAATATCAAATGAGATTTTAAATTATTATATTATCATGATATTATCATTTATGAATATCTCTTAATATGATATATATACATTAAATGTCTTTACAACGATAATCGTTACATATATGTCTCGTTTAAAAATCATTAAGTTAGTAGTCTTGTTTTTACATATGTAGTTCATTGTTAATATACTTTATGATATGTTTTCTTATCATAGTATCATGTTAACTATATATATATATCCATATATATGTCATCATATAGTTTTTACAAGTTTTAACGTTCGTGAATCACCGATCAACTTGGGTGGTCAATTGTCTATATGAAACATATTTCAATTAATCAAGTCTTAACAAGTTTGATTGCTTAACATGTTGGAAACATTTAATCATGTAAATATCAATCTCAATTAATATATATAAACATGGAAAAGTTCGGGTCACTACAATAACGCCATAAACGTTTCACCACCGACAAGATCAATCTTACCATCCAACCAATCCCTCGCCCTACCCCGCAACAAACTAGTAGCGAGTCTCGTCTTTCTCTCGGGAGGGCATTCAATAGTACGAAAACACCCTTCGACATCCGAGATCCAAGTTGTGCTTACCAAAGGATCCGGTTTCCCATCATACATCGGGGGTTTAGTCTTCATGAAGCTCTTAAGACAACGCTCCATTTCACCCCTACTTTGAAATTCGGAATACTTCCTATCCATTTCTTCTCGAAACGCTCCCATTTGCTCCGCAACGGCGGCCGCAACCCTAGCGTTAAACTCCGCGTCGTTCGTCCCGATCTCGTTTCGCGTCGTCATTCTAAAGAATGCAAAACGATTAGTCCACGCACGTATAAAACGACACGTACAACACCACCCCATCTTGCTAAACACTCGCCGTACATCACTTGTTAGACACGATTTGCACCCGTAATAAGGTCTGCAAGTTCTTATTACACACGCACGCCGCATCGACTCGTTAGTACAACGACCGCCTCGCTCGATGATAATAACCAACACAACAAAATTCCTACACATATAAACATACGCAAGGAATAACATCACAACGCAACACAATATCCTAGTTAGTTCACCTACACGCTAAGGCACTAACCAAATTTCCGTCCGTCCCGTTCTCCTACAAATCCCGCAGCAAATAAGCACATACAAAAGTCTAAGTCTAGGCACCTATCTCAAGTCGCCTAAATCCCTTAGACCATGCTCTGATACCACTTGAAACAACCCAACCCGTATTAAAACCAGCCCATAAAAATTTTTCCTTTTAATACGCGTTAAATAATACTTTAGGTCCCGTTACACATATTCCAAACCGTATTTGTTATCAAAGTAAGTTCATCGAACTTAAAACATACATTAATGATTTAAACTCCTTAATACAATGGTTCATTAATTAAATCGTAAACCGTTTATAATCATTATGACCCGACTAGTTACGTTTACACAAAACCGAGCATGGTGATTTGGGACTACGCTACCCAAATCCTAATCGAGTCCAAAAGAAAGATCTTCTAAAGCAACCTAGCCGAGATCTCTAATTCCCAAGCTTACCCGAGCCGCCAAGCATGCGAACCTATAAAAATATCAACAACGAGAGGGTAAGCTAACGCTTAGTGAGTGAGAATATACTACATACATATATATGCATAAAATGGACACGCCACAAAATAGCAAATACTGCATACCGGAGCATCCAAACATAAAGGCAAGCTAGTCTAAGCATACCGTAAGATCACTAAGCAATGAGCTGAAGATACATCAACAAAATATAAGTTCACCAACAACGATGTGAACAATGCCAATAAGCTACACCCTGGGGGTTAGCTACATCACGACAATACAACATCATACGGATACAATTTATATATAACGATTAACATAATTGCTTACGCTTACAACACAATAACCATGGTCGACCAAGCATACAAGGGAACGGTACTTGAAAGTCCGTTGGAGTTCATAACATCCACTAGTGTTACTTACACACCGCGTAATCACTAATCCCCCGGGTGATGTCTTGAACACCGCGACTAACTCACCCTCATGACAATGTGGCGTCTTAAACACCCGACGAATCCACACATCAATCAAAAACAATGAGTGGCGTCTTGAACACCGCGACATTTCCACTCCCATGACGATGTGGTGTCTTAAACACCGCGACAATACCACACGTCAATTATACAATGAGTAGTGTCTTATACACCGCGACAATACTACTCGTCGATCCAACAATGAGTAGTGTCTTATACACCGCGACAATACTACTCGTCGATCCAACAATGAGTAGTGTCTTATACACCGCGACAATACTACTCGCTACTTTGAATGTGGTGTCTTAAACACCGCGACAATTCCACATTCGTACACACAAACAAATACGTTATATACGCACACGCATAATTATTCCACTCACAATGTTAACCCTTCGCCATTGGGGTTATATAATCCACATCACACGCCCATGTGATAACGTACACACCAAGTGTGCACCTCGTCAAAAGGTGGTCAATCAAAACGCACAACCGTGCCGATTGGAACAATACAAAAGTCCATGAAATCCACCTATATGTGAAGTGAGCTCTATAGCCGAGAATCACTTCACCCGACCCGCACCCATCCTACACATACATATGCACATAGGATATTAACACTCACCTTGAAGTCTTGAGAAAAGCTTCCAAGTAATCCGCAACACGCCAATGGAAAGTACCTATTCCATTATCATAAAGACCACAACACAATTAGATTGGGTTTACAAACCAACCCAATTCGATACTTAGTGCAAATTCGACCCAAATGTAATTCCAAGTACAAACCGCGCCCAAACTAACCAATAATTACTAACACGGGTGAAAATGGTCCTAATATGCCAAGTAAACCCAAACACAAGTGTTAAACACATGTCTCACCCATTTTGACACCAAAACCCTAATTTTGACCCATTAAGTCAAAATCTCACCATTTACAAGTCTTGACACCAAAACACATTTAACTCAGTTTAATACTTCAACTTAATCCATTTTAAGTTTATAAACCTTAATAAATCAACAATCGGGTCAAAATCACCACCAACCCTAATTTTGGCCCTAGTCAAAATTAGCCAACCTTCAAGAACCCTAGTTATCACCAAAACCTCAATAATCACTAACACTAGTGATTAATCACCATTTAACAAGTCTTTCAAACTCAACTTGCACACCAAACCCAAAACCCGCCAATAATCACAATAAACCCGAGTATTGGTGTTAATCTCCAATTAACAATTAAATGGGTTTCCTCTAAGAATCATACAATCAAAAGCCCTAAAATTGAATGATGAACACAAAAACGAGTTTCGGAGTTAGAGCTTACCACTAGTATCACCGTGTAGCTAAGAACGAGGAGAACACACTTTCCAACTACGCTAAAGATCGAATCACAAGTCTTGAACTCCAAATCTCCACTTTAATCTTTGGGGGTTTTATGTTTGAGAGGATAAATGGAAGGAAAAGTGAAAAGAAAATGAAATAGAAGTGATAAGTGGCTGGGATTTAATCCCACAATCTGATCCATGTGCGAAATGACGGATTTACCCCTGAACGTGCCCCGCTTGGAGCTGAAATTCGAGTCTGAATACAGACAGGCCGCTGCGCGACCTGCCCCTCCACGGCGCGACAAACAACGGCAGCTGGTACCTCGAAACACCTTCCTTCTGTCCCGTTTTTCACTTGCATCTCCGCGGCGCGACCCTTCCTATCGCGGCGCGACATTTCACACGACTTGCCCCATTTTCATCTAAACAAACCCTTGTCTCATAAATCCACTCGTACGCTCCAATCCCGACTTGTTAACGCAAGTAAACCCTTCTAGGAAACCCCAAAGTGGACCTAAACCAACAACCCTTGCATGTATGTGTATCCATCACCCTATATATACACAAATGCATATACATCCATGCCACGTACTCTAACGTACTCTGCGTACTCTCGTTCTAACTATACACACATGTGTACATACGTAACCCGAACCATATAGGTATATCTATACACACTTTGATATCTCCATGTCCATGTATATACATATATATATATGTATATATCCATTTCTCGCGTATAAAATATTCGGGTGTTACACGAACGTTAAAACTTGTAAAAACTATATGATGACATATATATGGATATATATATAGTTAACATGATACTATGATAAGTAAACATATCATTAAGTATATTAACAATGAACTACATATGTAAAAACAAGACTACTAACTTAATGATTTTTAAACGAGACATATATGTAACGATTATCGTTGTAAAGACATTTAATGTATATATATCATATTAAGAGATATTCATACATGATAATATCATGATAATATAATAATTTAAAATCTCATTTGATATTATAAACATTGGGTTAACAACATTTAACAAGATCGTTAACCTAAAGGTTTCAAAACAACACTTACATGTAACGACTAACGATGACTTAACGACTCAGTTAAAATGTATATACATGTAGTGTTTTAATATGTATTTATACACTTTTTAAAGACTTCAAGACACTTATCAAAATACTTCTACTTAAAAAAAATGCTTACAATTACATCCTCGTTCAGTTTCATCAACAATTCTACTCGTATGCACCCGTATTCGTACTCGTACAATACACAGCTTTTAGATGTATGTACTATTGGTATATACACTCCAATGATCAGCTCTTAGCAGCCCATGTGAGTCACCTAACATATGTGGGAACCATCATTTGGCAACTAGCATGAAATATCTCATAAAATTACAAAAATATGAGTAATCATTCATGACTTATTTACATGAAAACAAAATTACATATCCTTTATATCTAATCCATACACCAACGACCAAAAACACCTACAAACACTTTCATTCTTCAATTTTCTTCATCTAATTGATCTCTCTCAAGTTCTATCTTCAAGTTCTAAGTGTTCTTCATATATTCTACAAGTTCTAGTTACATAAAATCAAGAATACTTTCAAGTTTGCTAGCTCACTTCCAATCTTGTAAGGTGATCATCCAACCTCAAGAAATCTTTGTTTCTTACAGTAGGTTATCATCCTAATATAAGGTAATAATCATATTCAAACTTTGGTTCAATTTCTATAACTATAACAATCTTATTTCAAGTGATGATCTTACTTGAACTTGTTTTCGTGTCATGATTCTGCTTCAAGAACTTCGAGCCATCCAAGGATCCGTTGAAGCTAGATCCATTTTTCTCTTTTCCAGTAGGTTTATCCAAGGAACTTAAGTTAGTAATGATTTTCATAACATCATTCGATTCATACATATAAAGCTATCTTATTCGAAGGTTTAAACTTGTAATCACTAGAACATAGTTTAGTTAATTCTAAACTTGTTCGCAAACAAAAGTTAATCCTTCTAACTTGACTTTTAAAATCAACTAAACACATTTTCTATATCTATATGATATGCTAACTTAATGATTTAAAACCTGAAACACGAAAAACACCGTAAAACCGGATTTACGCCGTCGTAGTAACACCGCGGGCTGTTTTGGGTTAGTTAATTAAAAACTATGATAAACTTTGATTTAAAAGTTGTTATTCTGAGAAAATGATTTTTATTATGAACATGAAACTATATCCAAAAATTATGGTTAAACTCAAAGTGGAAGTATGTTTTCTAAAATGGTCATCTAGACGTCGTTCTTTCGACTGAAATGACTACCTTTACAAAAACGACTTGTAACTTATTTTTCCGATTATAAACCTATAATAGAGTTCAATATGAAACCATAGCAATTTGATTCACTCAAAACGGATTTAAAATGAAGAAGTTATGGGTAAAACAAGATTGGATAATTTTTCTCATTTTAGCTACGTGAAAATTGGTAACAAATATATTCCAACCATAACTTAATCAACTTGTATTGTATATTATGTAATCTTGAGATACCATAGACACGTATACAATGTTTCGACCTATCATGTCGACACATCTATATATATTTCGGAACAACCATAGACACTCTATATGTGAATGTTGGAGTTAGCTATACAGGGTTGAGGTTGATTCCAAAATATATATAGTTTGAGTTGTGATCAATACTGAGATACGTATACACTGGGTCGTGGATTGATTCAAGATAATATTTATCGATTTATTTCTGTACATCTAACTGTGGACAACTAGTTGTAGGTTACTAACGAGGACAGCTGACTTAATAAACTTAAAACATCAAAATATATTAAAAGTGTTGTAAATATATTTTGAACATACTTTTATATATATGTATATATTGTTATAGGTTCGTGAATCAACCAGTGGCCAAGTCTTACTTCCCGACGAAGTAAAAATCTGTGAAAGTGAGTTATAGTCCCACTTTTAAAATCTAATATTTTTGGGATGAGAATACATGCAGGTTTTATAAATGATTTACAAAATAGACACAAGTACGTGAAACTACATTCTATGGTTGAATTATCGAAATCGAATATGCCCCTTTTTATTAAGTCTGGTAATCTAAGAATTAGGGAACAGACACCCTAATTGACGCGAATCCTAAAGATAGATCTATTGGGCCTAACAAACCCCATCCAAAGTACCGGATACTTTAGTACTTCGAAATTTATATCATATCCGAAGGGTGTCCCGGAATGATGGGGATATTCTTATATATGCATCTTGTTAATGTCGGTTACCAGGTGTTCACCATATAAATGATTTTTATCTCTATGTATGGGATGTGTATTGAAATATGAAATCTTGTGGTCTATTATTATGATTTGATATATATAGGTTAAACCTATAACTCACCAACATTTTTGTTGACGTTTTAAGCATGTTTATTCTCAGGTGATTATTAAGAGCTTCCGCTGTCGCATACTTAAATAAGGACGAGATTTGGAGTCCATGCTTGTATGATATTGTGTAAAAACTGCATTCAAGAAACTTATTTTGTTGTAACATATTTGTATTGTAAACCATTATGTAATGGTCGTGTGTAAACAGGATATTTTAGATTATCATTAATTGATAATCTACGTAAAGCTTTTTAAAACCTTTATCTATGAAATAAAGGTTATGGTTTGTATTAAAAATGAATGCAGTCTTTGAAAAACGTCTCATATAGAGGTCAAAACCTCGCAACGAAATCAATTAATATGGAACGTTTTTAATCAATAAGAACGGGACATTTCAGTTGGTATCAGAGCGTTGGTCTTAGAGAACCAGAATTTTGCATTAGTGTGTCTTATCGAGTTTGTTAGGATGCATTAGTGAGTCTGGACTTCGACCGTGTTTACTTGAAAAATGATTGCTTAACAAATTTTGTTGGAAACTATATATTTTTAACATGTGAATATTATGTGATATATTAATCTCTTAACGCGTTTGATATTATGTGATAGATGTCTACCTCTAGAACAAGTCCCATTGACTCACCTAATAATAATGAAGAGTCAAATGTAAATTGGAATGATTCGTGGACTGATTCACAAGTTCCCGAAGAGGAACCGGAAGAAGAGTCGAACCGGAAGAAGAATCGGAACCGGAAGAAGAATTGGAACCGGATGAAGAAATAGAACCGGTGGGGGAAATAATAAAATGGTTAAGTAAAAGAAAATCCTCAACCAACCGACCAAAGTTAATTATGGTCAATGGTGTTTCCGCCAAGGAAGCAAAATATTGGGAGGATTACCAATTCTCCGATGAATCGGATTCCGACGAGAATTCCGATGATGTTATAGAAATTACCCCAACTAAATTTAAAAAGGCAAAAGAAAATAATAAGGGAAAGGGCATAAAAATAGAGAAATCTAATTCCAACCCCGATGAACTTTATATGTATCGTCAACCCCTGAAGTCCTTAAGTTGTAACAATGACCCGGGAACCTCTAAACCACCAGGTTTTTCTAAACCAATGTGGAAAACGACGGCTCGTATTAGGGGAACATCATATATCCCTAGAAACTTGGCCAAACGAACCAAAACCGAAGAAGAAGAAACAAGCGAGTCAGAATAAGATAGTTGTATTCGTGTGGTGTAATATATGTAATATAGTGTGCTTATGCTTTATGATATATGTAAAAATTGCTTGTATTAATAAGTATTTTTTTTTTATGAATCTAACTCTTGTTTATTTTACAGTATAAAAACATAAAATGGATAGACAACCCAATATTTTAAGAGACCTACCCGGAGACATGATTGATGAAATCTTGTCTAGAGTCGGTCAAAATTCTTCGGCACAACTATTTAAGGCGAGATCAGTTTGTAAGACATTCGAAGAACGTTCCAAGAATGCCTTGGTTTATAAAAGGCTTTCGTTCGAAAGATGGGGGATATCACATTGGGAAATCCATAAGTTACGATGTGTTTACTTTGACGCATATATTGTGGGGAACCCAAATGCTATTTTACGCAATGGGTCAAGAAATTATTTTGACTCAATATATCCGAATATTGGACTTCGTGATTTAGAAAAAGCGGCTAACATGCAACATAAAGAAGCATGTTATGCTTACGGATTAATAATGTTCGCTTCTCACCAAAGTGAGAACAAGAACATCGGGCTACAACTATTAAACAAAACGTTTCCACAAGTGACGGAGTCGGTAATTGGGGTAAGAAATGAGGTTTTTAGGTTATTACGAGACTGTTGGTCATTACGTAACCCTCGTCCCTTTGACGACGTTACAACACGCTGTCTTATTAACGGCCATAACAGTTATGTTCCACAAGACCAAGGATGGGAAGTAGTCCTAGTAAAACTAGAATGCATGACTTGTTTCTGGACGTATGAATTACGTGTCTTTATTGCCGTTGCTGAACGACTTGTGTACTAGCTAGAATTATCTTCACAACTATCTTGTATCAAAGTTATTGTGTGCTATATTTCATGCTTTATGTAAAATAAGCAGTATTGTAAGTTTGTAAAATATTGTATAAAAGTTTGAACGCGAAATATTATTATAATCAATTTTTTATATAGAATTGTAGTAGTTGAATTGTATATTCGCCACTAAGTATGAACTTAACGGGTGGGTACTACCCGAATTTAAACTTATAAAACGCTAATATGAAGAAAAAGCTTTTATAAATGAGTTCATATTATGCTACGAAATACTATTAACTACTCTTAATATTCTGTATGATTAACTTGTTCCATTTGACTATTTTGAAGGAAATGGCACCGACTACTCGACAAACCGTGAATATGAATGAAGAGGAATTCCGTACTTTTCTAGCTTCATACATAACCGCAGTACAGGCTACGCTACATACCAACAATAACCTTGGATCTAGCAGTACAGGAAATCGTGTAGGATGCACCTACAAAGAATTCACTGCCTGCAAACCTTTGGAATTTGATGGAACCGAAGGACCGATCGGATTGAAACGGTGGACCGAGAAGGTCGAATCGGTGTTTGCCATAAGTAAGTGTACTGAATAGGACAAAGTGAAGTACGCTACGCATACCTTCACAGGTTCTGCGTTAACATGGTGGAATACCTATCTAGAGCAAGTGGGACAAGATGATGCGTACGCACTACCGTGGTCAGCATTCAAGCACTTGATGAACGAGAAGTACCGTCCCAGAACCGAGGTCAATAAGCTCAAGACAGAACTTAGAGGGTTACGAACCCAAGGATTTGATATTACCATGTACGAAAGACGATTCACAGAATTGTGCCTATTGTGTCCGGGAGCATTCGAAGATGAGGAAGAGAAGATCGACGCGTTTGTGAAAGGATTATCGGAAAGAATCCAAGAAGATATAAGTTCACACGAGCCCGCCTCCATACAACAGGCATGTAGAATGGCTCACAAACTAGTGAACTAGATTGAGGAAAGAATTAAAGAACAGACGGCTGAAGAGGCCAATGTGAAGCAAGTCAAAAGAAAGTGGGAGGAAAACGGTGATAAGAATCACCAATACAACAACAGCAATTACAATAATAATCGCAACAATTATCCCAACAATCGCAACATCAATCACAACTACAACAAACGGCCTAACAACAACAACAACAACAACAACAATAACAACAACAACAGCAACTACAACAATCATCCCAACAACAATAACAGCCGCAACAACAACAACAATCAGAAGTAGCTATGCCAAAGGTGTGAAAAGTATCACTCGGGGTTCTGCACCAAATTTTGCAACAAGTGTAAAAGAAATGGTCATAGCGCGGTGAAATGTGAGGTCTACGGACCAGGGGTTAACAGAACGAAAGGAACAAATGGTGTCGGAACGAGTAATGGTGGAGCAAGTAGTGTCGGAGCAAGTTATGCCAATGTAGTTTGTTATAAATTTGGAAAAATGGGCCACATTATTAGAAATTGCCCGAACCAGGAGAACACGAATGGACAAGGCCGCGGAAGAGTTTTCAATATTAATGCGGCAGAGGCACAGGAAGACCCGGAGCTTGTTACGGGTACGTTTCTTATTGACAATAAATCTGCTTACGTTTTATTTAATTCGGGTGCGGATAGAAGCTATATGAGTAGAGATTTTTGTGCTAAATTAAGTTGTCCATTGACACCGTTGGATAGTAAATTTTTACTCGAATTAGCAAACGGTAAATTAATTTCAGCAGATAATATATGCCGGAATCGAGAAATTAAACTGGGTAGCGAAATATTTAAGATTGATTTGATACCAGTAGAGTTAGGGAGTTTTGATGTAATAGTTGGCATGGACTGGCTGAAGAAGGTGAAAGCAGAGATCGTATGTTATAAAAATGCAATTCGCATTGTACGAGAAGAAGGAGAACCCTTAATGGTGTACGGAGAAAAGGGCAACACGAAGCTACATCTTATTAGTAATTTGAAGGCACAAAAACTAATAAGAAAAGGTTGCTCTACTGTTCTAGCACACGTCGAGAAAGTACAAACTGAAGAAAAGAGCATCAATGATGTTCCCGTCGCAAAAGAATTTCCCGATGTATTTCCGAAAGAATTACCGGGATTACCCCCACATCGATCCATTGAATTTCAAATAGATCTTGTACCAGGAGCTGCACCAATAGCTCGTGCTCCTTACAGACTCGCACCCAGCGAGATGAAAGAACTGCAAAGCCAATTACAAGAACTTTTAGAGCGTGGTTTCATTCGACCAAGCACATCACCGTGGGGAGCTCCTATTTTGTTTGTCAAGAAGAAAGATGGTACATTCAGGTTGTGTATCGACTACCGAGAGTTGAACAAACTTACCATCAAGAACTACTACCCAGTACTGAGAATCGACGACTTATTTGATCAACTACAAGGCTCGTCTGTTTATTCAAAGATTGACTTACGTTCCGGGTATCATCAAATGCGGGTAAAAGAAGATGATATTCCAAAGACTGCTTTCAGAACACGTTACGGTCATTACGAGTTTATGGTCATGCCGTTTGGTTTAACTAATGCACCAGCTGTGTTCATGGACCTTATGAACCAAGTGTGTGGACCATACCTTGACAAGTTTGTCATTGTTTTCATTGATGACATACTTATTTACTCAAAGAATGACCAAGAACACGGTGAACATTTGAGAAAGGTGTTAGAAGTATTGAGGAAGGAAGAATTGTACGCTAAGTTTTCAAAGTGTGCATTTTGGTTGGAAGAAGTTCAATTCCTCGGTCACATAGTGAACAAAGAAGGTATTAAGGTGGATCCGGTAAAGATCGAAACCGTTGAAAAGTGGGAAACCCCAAAAACTCCGAAGCATATACGTCAATTTTTAGGACTAGCTGGTTACTACAGAAGGTTCATCCAAGACTTTTCCAGAATAGCAAAACCCTTGACTGAATTAACGCATAAAGGGAAGAAATTTGAATGTAAGGATGAACAAGAGAAGGCGTTTCAATTATTGAAGAAAAAGCTAACTACGACACCTATATTGTCATTGCCTGAAGGGAATGATGATTTTGTGATTTATTGTGACGCATCAAAGCAAGGTCTCGGTTGTGTATTAATGCAACGGACGAAGGTGATTGCTTATGAGTCTAGACAATTGAAGATTCACGAGCAAAATTATACGACGCATGATTTGGAATTAGGCGCGGTTGTTTTTGCATTAAAGACTTGGAGGCACTACTTATATGGGGTCAAAAGTATTATATATACCGACCATAAAAGTCTTCAATACATATTTAATCAGAAACAACTGAATATGAGGCAGCGTAGGTGGATTGAATTGTTGAATGATTACGACTTTGAGATTCGTTACCACCCGGGGAAGGCAAATGTGGTAGCTGACGCCTTGAACAGAAAGGACAGAGAACCCATTCGAGTAAAATCTATGAATATAATGATTCACCCTAACCTTACTACTCAAATAAAGGAGGCGCAACAAGGAGTTTTAAAAGAGGGAAATTTAAAGGATGAAATACCCAAAGGATCGGAGAAGCATCTTAATATTTGGGAAGACGGAACCCGGTATAGGGCTGAAAGAATTTGGGTACCAAAATTTGGAGATATGAGAGAAATGGTACTTAGAGAAGCTCATAAAAACAGATACTCAATACATCCTGGAACGGGGAAGATGTACAAGGATCTTAAGAAACATTTTTGGTGGCCAGGTATGAAAGCCGATATTGCTAAATATGTAGGAGAATGTTTGACGTGTTCTAAGGTCAAAGCTGAACATCAGAAACCATCGGGTCTACTACAACAACCTGAAATCCCGGAATGGAATTGGGAAAACATTTCCATGGATTTTATCACTAAATTGCCAAGGACTACAAGTGGTTTTGATACTATTTGGGTAATAGTTGATCGTCTCACCAAATCAGCACACTTCCTACCAATAAGAGAAGATGACAAGATGGAGAAGTTAGCACGACTGTATTTGAAGGAAGTCGTCTCCAGACATGGAATATCAATCTCTATTATCTCTGATAGGGATGGCAGATTTATTTCAAGATTCTGGCAGACATTACAGCAAGCATTAGGAACTCGTCTAGACATGAGTACTGCCTATCATCCACAAACTGATGGGCAGAGCGAAAGGACGATACAAACGCTTGAAGACATGCTACGAGTATGTGTTATTGATTTCGGAAACAGTTGGGATCGACATCTACCGTTAGCAGAATTTTCCTACAACAACAGCTACCATTCAAGCATTGAGATGGCGCCGTTTGAAGCACTTTATGGTAGAAAGTGCAGGTCTCCGATTTGTTGGGGTGAAGTGGGGGATAGACAGATTACGGGTCCGGAGATTATACAAGAAACTACCGAGAAGATCATCCAAATTCAACAACGGTTGAAAACCGCCCAAAGTCAACAAAAGAGCTACGCTGACATTAAAAGAAAAGATATAGAATTTGAAATTGGAGAGATGGTCATGCTTAAAGTTGCACCTTGGAAAGGCGTTGTTCGATTTGGTAAACGAGGGAAATTAAATCCAAGGTATATTGGACCATTCAAGATTATTGATCGTGTCGGACCAGTAGCTTACCGACTTGAGTTACCTCAACAACTCGCAGCTGTACATAACACTTTCCACGTCTCGAATTTGAAGAAATGTTTTGCTAAAGAAGATGTCACTATTCCGTTAGATGAAATCCAAATCAACGAAAAACTTCAATTCATCGAAGAACCCGTCGAAATAATGGATCGTGAGGTTAAAAGACTTAAGCAAAACAAGATACCAATTGTTAAGGTTCGATGGAATGCTCATAGAGGACCCGAGTTCACCTGGGAATGAGAAGATCAGATGAAGAAGAAATACCCGCATTTATTTCCAGAAGATACGTCAACACCTCCAACTGCTTAAAATTTCGGGACGAAATTTATTTAACGGGTAGGTACTGTAGTGACCCGAACTTTTCCATGTTTATATATATATTAAATGAAATTGTTATTTACATGATTAAATGTTTCCAACATGTTAAGCAATCAAACTTGTTAAGACTTGATTAATTGAAATATGTTTCATATAGACAATTGACCACCCAAGTTGACCGGTGATTCACGAACGTTAAAACTTGTAAAAACTATATGATGACATATATATGGATATATATATATAGTTAACATGATACTATGATAAGTAAACATATCATTAAGTATATTAACAATGAACTACATATGTAAAAACAAGACTACTAACTTAATGATTTTTAAACAAGACATATATGTAACGATTATCGTTGTAAAGACATTTAATGTATATATATCATATTAAGAGATATTCATACATGATAATATCATGATAATATAATAATTTAAAATCTCATTTGATATTATAAACATTGAGTTAACAACATTTAACAAGATCGTTAACCTAAAGGTTTCAAAACAACACTTACATGTAACGACTAACGATGACTTAACGACTCAGTTAAAATGTATATACATGTAGTGTTTTAATATGTATTTATACACTTTTGAAAGACTTCAAGACACTTATCAAAATACTTCTACTTAACAAAAATGCTTACAATTACATCCTCGTTCAGTTTCATCAACAATTCTACTCGTATGCACCCGTATTCGTACTCGTACAATACACAGCTTTTAGATGTATGTACTATTGGTATATACACTCCAATGATCAGCTCTTAGCAGCCCATGTGAGTCACCTAACTCATGTGGAAACCATCATTTGGCAACTAGCATGAAATATCTCATAAAATTACAAAAATATGAGTAATCATTCATGACTTATTTACATGAAAACAAAATTACATATCCTTTATATCTAATCCATACACCAACGACCAAAAACACCTACAAACACTTTCATTCTTCAATTTTCTTCATCTAATTGATCTCTCTCAAGTTCTATCTTCAAGTTCTAAGTGTTCTTCATATATTCTACAAGTTCTAGTTACATAAAATCAAGAATACTTTCAAGTTTGCTAGCTCACTTCCAATCTTGTAAGGTGATCATCCAACGTCAAGAAATCTTTGTTTCTTACAGTAGGTTATCATCCTAATACAAGGTAATAATCATATTCAAACTTTGGTTCAATTTCTATAACTATAACAATCTTATTTCAAGTGATGATCTTACTTGAACTTGTTTTCGTGTCATGATTCTACTTCAAGAACTTCGAGCCATCCAAGGATCCGTTGAAGCTAGATCCATTTTTCTCTTTTCCAGTATATTTATCCAAGGAACTTAAGGTAGTAATGATGTTCATAACATCATTCGATTCATACATATAAAGCTATCTTATTCGAAGGTTTAAACTTGTAATCACTAGAACATAGTTTAGTTAATTCTAAACTTGTTCGCAAACAAAAGTTAATCCATCTAACTTGACTTTTAAAATCAACTAAACACATGTTCTATATCTATATGATATGCTAACTTAATGATTTAAAACCTGGAAACACGAAAAACACCGTAAAACCGGATTTACGCCGTCGTAGTAACACCGCGGGCTGTTTTGGATTAGTTAATTAAAAACTATGATAAACTTTAATTTAAAAGTTGTTATTCTGAGAAAATTATTTTTATTATGAACATGAAACTATATCCAAAAATTATGGTTAAACTCAAAGTGGAAGTATGTTTTCTAAAATGGTCATCTAGACGTCGTTCTTTCGACTGAAATGACTACCTTTACAAAAATGACTTTTAACTTATTTTTCCGATTAAAAACCTATACTTTTTCTGTTTAGATTCATAAAATAGAGTTCAATATGAAACCATAGCAATTTGATTCACTCAAAACGGATTTAAAATGAAGAAGTTATGGGTAAAACAAGATTGGATAATTTTTCTCATTTTAGCTACGTGAAAAGTGGTAACAAATCTATTCCAACCATAACTTAATCAACTTGTATTGTATATTATGTAATCTTGAGATACCATAGACACGTATACAATGTTTCGACCTATCATGTCGACACATCTATATATATTTCAGAACAACCATAGACACTCTATATGTGAATGTTGGAGTTAGCTATACAGGGTTGAGGTTGATTCCAAAATATATATAGTTTGAGTTGTGATCAATACTGAGATACGTATACACTGGGTCGTGGATTGATTCAAGATAATATTTATCGATTTATTTCTGTACATCTAACTGTGGACAACTAGTTGTAGGTTACTAACGAGGACAGCTGACTTAATAAACTTAAAACATCAAAATATATTAAAAGTGTTGTAAATATATTTTGAACATACTTTGATATATATGTATATATTGTTATAGGTTCGTGAATCAACCAGTGGCCAAGTCTTACTTCCCGACGAAGTAAAAATCTGTGAAAGTGAGTTATAGTCCCACTTTTAAAATCTAATATTTTTGGGATGAGAATACATGCAGGTTTTATAAATGATTTACAAAATAGACACAAGTACGTGAAACTACATTCTATGGTTGAATTATCGAAATCGAATATGCCCCTTTTTATTAAGTCTGGTAATCTAAGAATTAGGGAACAGACACCCTAATTGACGTGAATCCTAAAGATAGATCTATTGGGCCTAACAAACCCCATCCAAAGTACCAGATGCTTTAGTACTTCGAAATTTATATCATATCCGAAGGGTGTCCCGAAATGATGGGGATATTCTTATATATGCATCTTGTTAATGTCGGTTACCAGGTGTTCACCATATGAATGATTTTTATCTCTATGTATGGGGTGTGTATTGAAATATGAAATCTTGTGGTCTATTATTATAATTTGATATATATAGGTTAAACCTATAACTCACCAACATTTTTGTTGACGTTTTAAGCATGTTTATTCTTAGGTGATTATTAAGAGCTTCCGCTGTCGCATACTTAAATAAGTACGAGATTTGGAGTCCATGCTTGTATGATATTGTGTAAAAACTGCATTCAAGAAACTTATTTTGTTGTAACATATTTGTATTGTAAACCATTATGTAATGGTCGTGTGTAAACAGGATATTTTAGATTATCATTATTTGATAATCTACATAAAGCTTTTTAAAACCTTTATCTATGAAATAAAGGTTATGGTTTGTTTTAAAAATGAATGCAGTCTTTGAAAAACGTCTCATATAGAGGTCAAAACCTCGCAACGAAATCAATTAATATGGAACGTTTTTAATCAATAAGAACGGGACATTTCACAAACCATGAAGGAGTCTCTGAACAAATCACAAGGACTAAACTTGTACATAAAGAATTCTGACGATTCTGTTTTTGATGAAACCCTTAGCGAATACCTTGCTCCTTAATCGCTCTAAATCATTGTAAATGAATTCCTTCATCACATTTTGATTGTAGAATTATAAGGTATTATCGTATCTTTCATGATAAATATCCCCTATATTTCTGAAAATATCTTCATAAAAATCCTCGTCCAATATTAATTATCTCTCCGGGCTATCAGTGTTACATCATATAAGAAACTGTTAGTTTCTATATTCTGTAATCTTTCGAGTTTAAACTATGAATGTTTTTGAAGTAGTGTTGGGGACTGAAGCATGAGTTAGTATAATATATTGACACTTGATCAACGTGATTATATTACAGTAAGTCATGCTGAGTTTCTAATGGAATGTGATGATTTACAGTACTTTCATCATATGCATGTTACACGACTCTTACATTCTATCTAATCTCTAAACATATCAAGAAAACAATTTTTCTTGATGATTCGGTCTTTTCCGGGATATTCTGGTAATTTGCCAAATCAAAATCGTGCCATTACCATTTTCTTCTTAGAACATTAACCATGTTCATCCAAAACTTCATACATACGAATTCTGGACCATTACTCGCTTTACTAGAGATCGGGAGGAGAATAAAGAGGCAAAGAGATTCGAAATATAAGGGAAGATATAAAATTCAACAACAACCCAGAAATTACAAACCGTATATATATCGATACATATAGTAACGTAAAGATATTGGAAGAATTAAAAAAAACACTATAAACCCTAAGGTATAGTAGAAGTAAATAGATTCTTCCGATGGCAGATTAAAAAAAAAAGAGAACGATAGATATAAAAGTTAGGAGGATATCAAGGATCAGAACGAGATGGAGCATATTGACGAATGCTATAAAAGTATGAATCGAGAAAAAAGAATAGAAGGTGTGAGTTGTAAAGAAACGAAGGAAGTGGATTTATAGTGAAATATTTGACAGAGCAATCGGCACAGATTATCGCATTTAATCAAAGAAGATCCTAATTTCCTTAATTACCGAAGAATCAAAGCTTTTATAGATTTCAATGATTTCTTTAAATCCCTTGAATACCGGAATTCAACCAAGACAACGTCAAAAGTCAAGATGCACCTTATTTTCTAAAATCAACCCTGACTATGCTACCGATTAAATCGAACCTGCATTTATTCATTTCACTCTTTTGTGATAGCTTCACTTATACGCTTTACATAATCGAATATTTTATCTATATTAGTCAATAATGATAAACCTCTATTTTATCAACTCATATTCATCATGAAAACATTCTTATCATTAACCATGACGACCTCATTCAAATTTCGGGACGAAATTTCTTTAACGGGTAGGTACTGTGACGACCCAGAAATTTCCGACCAAATTTAAACTTAAACTATATATGATTTCGACACGATAAGCAAAGTCTGTTAGATTGAGTCTCGAAAATTTTGAACTGTTTCAGATATTCATTTAACCTTCGACTGTTCTCGACGATTCACGAACCACTATTTGTAAATAGATACATATATATATACTTATGCATAACTCGACTAAGAGTGAATCTATAATTTTTATTTATTTATTTATTGACTCTACCATTCTCACATCTTCCATATTTCTCTTTTGACAATCGCCACCTTAAATTAGAGTTTGTTACTTATTCAATTACTATATTAATGGCCACCATCTAGGTCCATCAAACCACCATTTAAAACACCCCTTAAAACCGCTACCATTTTCAGTTATCATCGCCAACATTACAACTACCTATGATTTGGTTTAATCACCTTGATCATTAACACATCAAAACAACCACCATGATCGATCAACTATTCGATACTATTATTATATTTCTGTTTCGCAACTCAAACCTTTGTTCGATCACCTATCATAAGTGCTATAGATGCTACGTGACTTGTTGTGTGTTGAGAACCAACCTAAGCAAATACCACACTTCTTGTTTGACAAAGATCACCATCAATCACCCTATAAATATCCTACTTGTTTCGGCTACTAGTCTCTGTGCACGTTTTGAATGCAATTGAGTTTATTATATTATTATAATTATTTTTATATTATATTTGCTTCTTTCTTTTGCCTTTTGAGTCACTAAACAAAACAAAGAAGTTCACGGGTGTAATATGAATTTAAATTGACAACTTTTCAAATGGAACCCATTTGAGTGCTTATTCACGTGATGATCACCCCACATGCATTATTAATATCTAAACTATCTCACTCACCTCTTTATTACATTTTAATTCAGTTTTTCTCTCACAAAAATCACAGATTCACTAACAGATAGATATCTTAGGCGACACCATCTCATCCTATGTCGTTTCTTCTACTTGGGATCGTATAATCTTCCTGCTTTATCCATTTTCTGCTACTGCTGTACGCACCTGCAAACATTCATCGTAAACCCAACTACTATCTTCATCGATCAATCACGCTATTGCTTCTGCTTTTCTGCTCAACAGCCACGCATCATCAACGAACACCACAACACCAATAATTTGCAAATTGTTATTGTTTGGGTCTGCTGCTTTTTAGTCTACAAATTACAAGATGGAACCAGGATGCTGCTACGTGCAAAACTACCATCATCTTCAACCTTAACACCACCTGGTTTCTGTTTTCCAGCCTTCTAAAACCAACACCTCATCATCTTTCTTTTGCTCTCCACCAACAACAGTCATCAAATATCCTGTTACTCGTGTATCACTGCTACAATTCTTGGTTTTCTGTTCGGTTATAATGGAACCAAACCATAACTTTTATTGTTCAATACTACTAATTGAACCATGGTCCAACTAGGGTTACTTTCGGTTCAAGAACATAATTATCACACCAAATCATTATCATTCGACTTATTGGTTGCAGCCGCAATTGTTTTCGATTATAACCCAGGAACCCAACCAACACCACACCTGCAACCACTACCAATACCCTCATCGAACTAAGTTTAGTCTCTCTCTACTCTCTCTGTATGTATATATTTTTTTTCTCGTGATCACCATGAACACTAACAAAACATACTTGCAATTACTTTAGTTTTCTATTCCTATTTGAACCAACATCCATTTTTCCTTCTTTTCTGTCGTGCACCTCACAACCATTGAAACAAACCATAAACCATCACCAAACCTGAAATTGTTACTGTATACTCACCGGTTACTGTTTCGTTCAACAGACCTATACACACACTCGAAAACTGTAGCTGTATACTTCTGTTTCTGGTTTAATAGAGCTGCTACTGTAGTGCTGTTCCGTTTCTGTTTCTGTCAAATCCACAAAAAAATATATGTTGAATGATAATGAAAGTTGATAGTGGATGATGAACTTTACAAGAAGATAAGGATGTGTTTATTGATTTTATTCTTCCAGTGAACCCCACAATCCCTATTAATCATATATGTCACGGGATTTTATTTTTTTAACTATTAGACCACCGCATAACATCTTGGGCCGAGATCTAATTAAATATGGGGACTTAATTAATTACTATTTGGGTCGTGGTTAGTATAGATGGGCCAAAAACTATAATGTGTGATCATATTGGGCTGTTAAAGAAACTGGGCCTGCTCATTAGACTTGGGTCGTGTTTTTATTAATGTTACTAGGCCGAGACCCAACAGAGTTAATAATGATGATGGGGTTATGTGACGACCCGGAAATTTCCGACCAAATTTAAACTTAACCTTTATATGTTTCTGACACGATAAGCAGAATTTGTAATGTTGAATCTCAAAAAGTTTGGAACTACATACATGTAATCAATTACCCTTTGACCGTGTTCGACGATTCACGAACAATTATGTGTATATAGATATGTATATATAATATATAATATTAACTGAAAACATTAACAAAGTATTAGATATATGATACTTTACATAAACATATTTGTTTCGATATATTTATCGACAGAATTAAGAGATAATATCAAATGATTGAATTATCAGATACATTATGATATGATTACGGGCCTATGTTATGAGGTCCACTGTGATTTAAGAAATCTATTTTTTTGACAACTCATTACTTAACCAGTATGATAAAGATAACGATATTTTATTTTATTTTATTAAATATATATATATATATATATATATATATATATATATATATATATATATATATAATGATTTAAATTAATATTATATATATATTTTATACGCGTATTATACGTACATAGTTTTATACTTTTACTATACTTTAACTTTACCTTTACTTTACTTTTACTTTAATAATTCATACTTTAATAATTCACTTTAATAATTCATACTTTAATAATTCACTTTAATAATTCATACTTTAATAATTCACTTTAATAATTCATACTTTAATAATTCACTTTAATAATTCATACTTTAATAATTCACTTTAATAATTCATACTTTAATAATTCACTTTAATAATTTAAAAATCTATTATAAATAGAATTCAATAGGTTTCATTATTTCATAGAAACTTGAAAATATATTTCTCTAAACTCTCTCAATCGAATTACATATATATATATATATATATATATATTTACTTAGTATTATTTCAAGATATTATTAGTATACATAAAATACTACGACGGAGTTATATTCAGACGATTTCAAAATAAGTTTTCAAATGGGATAGAGCTAAGGAAATTATGGGTTATAGCTATGAAGGTTATGGGTATTGATCGAGGGTATTGCTCGTGAGGTCAACCTAACGTTTATCATTTTCGTTGCGTCTACGTACTTTCCTACAATATTGAATCACAATATTGATACGTGAGCATTCATATCTTATCTTTTATATATTAATAGTGTATCCCTGACTAGTGCTCGAGTATATATGATTATGCATGTTTGTATGTTTAGTTTTGTCGTTAAATAGTTTAAGATAAATCACGAATTTGATACATATGCTACTGAGATAAGTTATATGATATGAATGTCGTTGAAAATCTGAAGAAAAAATTAATAACTTTTCATTTAGAAATCGTGTGGTTTCGATGAACGGATTAAAAGATATGGTTAACTGAATTATCATTAATTTTAATATTATTATTAAAACGATTATTATAACTGTTATCAGTTGATGTTATTACTAAAATTATCTTTATTACTAAAAATTAATATTTTTATTGAAACTATCATTTTATTATTTTTATCATTATTATTATTATCAATATTATTTTATCAAATAAATATGCGTACAAAGATATTTTTACCACACGTAATGTAATTACATTAATAATACATACCACTATATTTTTATGATATTAAGTGAATTTTATAAATTTTATTATTTGAGATATATAAAAGTATATTTTTATCATATATGAATTTTAATATAAATTTTTATTTATTAATAAATGACTTGTATTATTTAGTATAATAAGATCTGATAAATATATTTAAATATATAAAACTACTATATATAAGTTATATAATAAACATGTATCGATTTTGGAAGTCATTTTGGGTTAAGTTGACTTTGGTTGACTTTTGCATGTCGGTCTCGAGCATTAGGATTGTGATACACTACGACTTGACCTAAATTGTTAGACAGATATTGACCAACATATAAATATATATACTTAATATAGGTTCATGAATCCGAGACAAACACTGCACTTGTTCAGTGCCGTCATATACATAATTGCTACGAAATACAGTATTGTGAGTTTCATTTGCTCCCTTTTTATTTACTTTTGCAATATATTTTTGGGCTGAGAATACATGCGCTATTTTATAAATGTTTTACGAAATAGGCACAAGTACTAAAACTAATTCTACGTGGGTTTAAACCAGAAATATACCCTTAGCTTGGTAACATTAAACTACTTGTCTATGTACGGTAGGCGCGAATCCTAAAGATAGATCTATTGGGCCTGACAAACCCCATCCTGACTATGGGATGCTTTAGTACTTCGAGGTTATTTTAAACACACCTGATCTGGTGTACTTTAGAGGGTAAAACATGAACGTTAAGGCTTGTTACCGGGTGCCTACAACTTATAGAATATTTTTATACACTTGCGAGTGTACATATATTTATAAACGAAAATCTTGTGGTCTATTAATATATTGAAATGATTGTTATGATAAACCTATGAACTCACCAACCTTTTGGTTGACACTTTAAAGCATGTTTATTCTCAGGTATTAAAGAAATCTTCCACTGTGCATTAGCTCATTTTAAGGATATTACTTGGAGTCATTCATGGCATATTTTGAAAGACGTTGCATTTGAGTCATTGAGTTCATCAAGATTATTATTATGTCAATTATAGTTGGATGTATTATCAAATGGTGTGCATGCCGTCAACTTTCATTGTAAAGAAAGTTTGTCTTTTAAAAACGAATGCAATGTTTGTAAAATGTATCATATAGAGGTCAAATACCTCGCGATGTAATCAACTATTATGAATCGTTTATAATATATATGAACGGGTCCTTTCAGTTGGTATCAGAGCGGTGGTCTTAGCGAACCAGGTCTTGCATTAGTGTGTCTAACTGATAGTTGTTAAGATGCATTAGTGAGTCTGGACTTCGACCGTGTCTGCATGTCAAAAGTTTTGCTTATCATTTTTAGTCGGAAATCATCTACTTACCATCCTTAGGAAATTACCTGCTTATCATTCTTAAGTCTAGACGCGTTTTCCTACATTTATTGTATAATAGTGTATAGACAAATTCTTATCTT
Organism: Rutidosis leptorrhynchoides; assembly: GCF_046630445.1. Taxonomy (NCBI): domain Eukaryota; kingdom Viridiplantae; phylum Streptophyta; class Magnoliopsida; order Asterales; family Asteraceae; genus Rutidosis; species Rutidosis leptorrhynchoides. The sequence continues at coordinate 28,135,938 of NC_092334.1, forward strand.
AGCATATCTGTTACTGTGAACTTTGACTGACATCTTTCAAAGATTCCTCCGTAATTTATGGGATTTTGGTATTATATATACATATGTAAATTATATATTGAAGAATACCAAATCTAAATTCTACAATCTATTTCATACCAAAAAAAAATTCTTTCCCTGATCATACAAGATGGATCCCTCAACCAGTTCGAGTTCCTCGAATTCCGACAGCTATGCCGATATGGATTTCCACATGAGCTCCGAAAGCAGCGTGATCGGAATGGATTAACCAATTAGCCATCATCTATTCTGGATGAATTAGGGGTGGGTTCATAATCTACTTAACCATTGGAGACAAGAAGAAGGCGATCCCTTTCATCCACCACATTGCCCTCTTGGCAATGAACCTGAAGCACTTACCGGCGAACCTGTCCGAAACACCATTTTCTCTCTCATTTCCAGAGTATCTCGTCATGATTATATACTACACCAAATTCTAGATCTTATTTATCCGCTCGTCCGAACCGACAATCACCCCGGTGTAATAGAAGAAGTCAACGAGCTTCGCGCTCGGGTAGTGGCTTTGGAGAATATGGTGCAAAGGTTACAAACACCAGCAGTAGCACCAGCAGCATAACCAGTTCCACCATCAACAACATCAACAGTACCATTACCACCACCAACAACAACCGCATCGCAAACCTCAACTTCACAATCTGTCCCACGAGCATCGACGTCATACGCCATGTAGATACCAAGGAATACCACAACGATGAAGTATTGATTCATAACTTCATTGGGGAAACATTCTACGGCGATTATGTAATTTCTAAAGTTTAGAAATTATCTATCCTAGCCTTAACCATAAATCAAATGAGTTTAATTTAATATTAACTCATTAAATCAATATTACATCTGAAGAAATATACACATATATATTTTCATAAAGACTGTAATAAAATTATTTTGTACAAAATATTAATTGTGAAATTTTTTTTAACGGGTAGGTAATACCCGAGAGATATATAAATTCACAATTAATATGTTACATTCTTCGAATCTGATTCAGCAAATCATCCATTATTCTCCCTACTTTCACAACAATATACATTCTTTTATAGAAATCAAAACAACCATACTCATTCAAAATCTAATTACATATTCTGATTTTGAAATCTTAGAATTCGATTCAAGATATAACCGAAATCATCACTCTTAGATTTCTACATCTTTCAAAACTATACTTTGACTTCAAAACTGTCCTAGAACCTCATTTCTATTCATGGAACTCACAAAAATATTTGTATCATTCAAAATCTTAGAACATCATATGTATATTAACAATTACAATATGTGTTCAAACACTTCGAAATTCCTAAAGACATGCGAGATGATGATCCAACCACATATTACCCACTGTCATGCATCTGAAAAGCTCTCGAAACCAAAGTTATAGTTTAACACGTATCCGTGTCAGATCCTTTGATATTTATTACCAAATATAATTTTTCAATCTCTTTCCAAAATAGACAGTTTTGTCACAGCTCCAGCAAATCACCTTCATTTGTTTATACGAATAAACCTTATTATAACAATTACCCCTTCATCATTGTTACCGGGGAACCTTTCATATCTCGCCACATTAGCAGTAAACTTATCAACAACTTCATTAACCTTCGACTTAAGCCTCTCCGAAAAGCCACTATACTTATTCATTAAAACTCCATCATGTACTCACCTACATCCTGTAACAATAATTGTCACACCAACTACTGGGAATTAGCAATCAGTATTTTGAATTTCGCGACAATTTTACGTCAAAAGTTATACATATAACGTCTATCTCCTAGACTTACATACTTCGAATGTGAATTTTCTGAAAAACATCCCAAACTATGAACTAGTTCTCCAAAATTGGAAAAATGCTGATGAAGCAGCAAAAACTGTAAACGACTTTAACAGTCAAAAGTTTAATGATAAAGAATAGTATGGTGGTAAAGCTGAGAAAAAGAGAAGGTTTGAAACTAGAAAACGGATTGAGCAGACCATGAAGGAGGCTGTGGACAAATCACAAAGACTAAACCTGCCTTCAAAGGATCCAAATGATTCAGTGTCTATTGAAATCGTTAGCAAACACCTTACTTCTTATTCTAAACCTTCACAGACAAATCTTCTTCATCATCCATATTATCGTATCTTTTATTATAATATCTTCGATATTCCTGAAGATATTTTCACAACTATTCTTATCCGATATCTTTTATCTCTTCGCAATATCTGCGTTACAACATAAAAAGAAACTGTGTTAGTTTCTAAATTTAAAAAAAACAAATTTGAATTTAAAATAGGAATGTTTTTGAAGTAGTGTTGGGAACTGAAGCATGAGTTAGTATAATATAATGACACTTGATCAACGTGATTATATTACAGTAAGTCATGCTGAGTTTCTAATGGAACGTGATGATTCACAGAACATACCGTCATCATGTACTGTTTACACGAATCTTACATTCTACCCAATTTTCAAACATATTAAGAACATATCATCTTGATAGCTCTATATTTTTGGATATTCTGGTAATTTGCCAAATCAAGATCGTGCAATTACGATTTTCTTCTTGGAACATTAACTATGTTCATCCAAAAATTCATATCTACGAATTCTGGACTATTATCCGCTTGACTTAAGATCGGGAAGAGAAAACGAAAGCATGAAGCTCCGAAATATAATGGAGAATATAAAGCCCGATAACAACCCCGAAATTACAAACCGTGTATATAAATGCGTATAGCAATATAAAGACACGGGAGAATGAAAAACACAATAACCCCAAGGTAATGGTAGAAGAAAATAACTTCCTTCGGTGGTAGATGAAAAAAAAGAATGACAGATATGAAAGTTAAAAGTATATCAAGAATCAATACTGGATGAAGCATATTAACGAATACTTTAAAGTATGAATTGGGGAGAAAGACTAGAAGGTGTGAGCTGTGGAAATAAAGAAACGAAGGGGGTGGAATTATAGTAAAATATCAGACAGAGAAATCGAGACAGATTATCGCATTTAATCAAAGAAGATCCTGATTTCCTTAATCGCCGAAGAACCAAATCTTATTGCAAAGATTTTCTTTAAATCCCATGAATTCCGGAAATCAATCATAACTACGTCATCGGTTAAAACGAACATACGTTTACTCATTTCACTCTCTTGCGATAACTTCACTTATACTCTTCGCGTAATCAAATTGTTTTATCTATATTACTCAATGATGATAAAACTCTATTTATCAACTCATATTCGTCATGAAAACATTTTTATAGTTAGCCATGACGACCTAGATCAAATTTCGGGACAAAATTTCTTTAACGGGTAGGTACTGTGACGACCCAGAAATTTCCGACCAAATTTAAACTTAACCTTTATATGTTTCTGACACGATAAGCAGAATTTGTAATGTTGAATCTCAAAAAGTTTGGAACTACATTCATGTAATCAATTACCCTTTGACCGTGTTCGACGATTCACGAACAATTATGTGTATATAGATATGTATATATAATATATAATATTAACTGAAAACATTAACAAAGTATTAGATATATGATACTTTACATAAACATATTTGTTTCGATATATTTATCGACAGAATTAAGAGATAATATCAAATGATTGAATTATCAGATACATTATGATATGATTACGGGCCTATGTTATGAGGTCCACTGTGATTTAAGAAATCTATTTTTTTAACAACTCATTACTTAACCAGTATGATAAAGATAACGATTTTTATATTTTATTTTATTAAATATATATATATATATATATATATATATATATATATATATATATATATATATATATATATATATATATATATATATATATATATATATATATATATATATATATATATATATATATATATATATATATAACGATTTAAATTAATATTATATATATATTTTATACGCGTATTATACGTACATAGTTTTATACTTTACTATACTTTAACTTTACCTTTACTTTATTTTTACTTTACTTTAACTTTAATAATTCATACTTTAATAATTCACTTTAATAATTCATACTTTAATAATTCACTTTAATAATTCATACTTTAATAATTCACTTTAATAATTCATACTTTAATAATTCACTTTAATAATTCATACTTTAATAATTCACTTTAATAATTCGTACTTTAATAATTCACTTTAATAATTCAAAAATCTATTATAAATAGAATTCAATAGGTTTCATTATTTCATAGAAACTTGAAAATATATTTCTCTAAACTCTCTCAATCGAATTATATATATATATATATATATATATATATATATATATATATATATATATATATATATATATATATATATATATATATATATATATATATATATATATATATATATATATATATATATATATATATATATATATATATATATATATATTTACTTAGTATTATTTCAAGATATTATTAGTATACATAAAATACTACGACGGAGTTATATTCAGACGATTTCAAAATAAGTTTTCAAATGGGATAGAGCTAAGGAAATTATGGGTTATAGCTATGAAGGTTATGGGTATTGATCGAGGGTATTGCTCGTGAGGTCAACCTAACGTTTATCATTTTCGTTGCGTCTACGTACTTTCCTACAATATTGAATCACAATATTGATACGTGAGCATTCATATCTTATCTTTTATATATTAATAGTGTATCACTGACTAGTGCTCGAGTATATATGATTATGCATGTTTGTATGCTTAGTTTTGTCGTTAAATAGTTTAAGATAAATCACGAATTTGATACATATGCTACTGAGATAAGTTATATGATATGCATGTCGTTGAAAATCTGAAGAAAAAATTAATAACTTTTCATTTAGAAATCGTGTGGTTTCGATGAACGGATTAAAAGATATGGTCAACTGAATTATCATTAATTTTAATATTATTATTAAAACGATTATTATAACTGTTATCAGTTGATGTTATTACTAAAATTATCTTTATTACTAAAAATTAATATTTTTATTGAAACTATCATTTTATTATTTTTATCATTATTATTATTATCAATATTATTTTATCAAATAAATATGCGTACAAAGATATTTTTACCACACGTAATGTAATTACATTAATAATACATACCACTATATTTTTATGATATTAAGTGAATTTTATAAATTTTATTATTTGAGATATATAAAAGTATATTTTTATCATATATGAATTTTAATATAAATTTTTATTTATTAATAAATGACTTGTATTATTTAGTATAATAAGATCTGATAAATATATTTAAATATATAAAACTACTATATATAAGTTATATAATAAACATGTATAGATTTTGGAAGTCATTTTGGGTCAAGTTGACTTTTGTTGACTTTTGCATGTCGGTCTCGAGCATTAGGATTGTGATACACTACGACTTGACCTAAATTGTTAGACAGATATTGACCAACATATAAATATATATACTTAATATAGGTTCATGAATCCGAGACAAACACTGCACTTGTTCAGTGCCGTCATATACATAATTGCTACGAAATACAGTATTGTGAGTTTCATTTGCTCTCTTTTTATTTTGCTTTTGCAATATATTTTTGGGCTGAGAATACATGCGCTGTTTTATAAATGTTTTACGAAATAGGCACAAGTACTAAAACTAATTCTACGTGGGTTTAAATCAGAAATATACCCTTAGCTTGGTAACATTAAACTACTTGTCTATGTACGGTAGGCGCGAATCCTAAAGATAGATCTATTGGGCCTGACAAACCCCATCCTGACTATGGGATGCTTTAGTACTTCGAGGTTATTTTAAACACACCTGATCTGGTGTACTTTAGAGGGTAAAACATGAACGTTAAGGCTTGTTACCGGGTGCCTACAACTTATAGAATATTTTTATACACTTGCGAGTGTACATATATTTATAAACGAAAATCTTGTGGTCTATTAATATATTGAAATGATTGTTATGATAAACCTATGAACTCACCAACCTTTTGGTTGACACTTTAAAGCATGTTTATTCTCAGGTATTAAAGAAATCTTCCGCTGTGCATTAGCTCATTTTAAGGATATTACTTGGAGTCATTCATGGCATATTTTGAAAGACGTTGCATTCGAGTCATTGAGTTCATCAAGATTATTATTATGTCAATTATAGTTGGATGTATTATCAAATGGTGTGCATGCCGTCAACTTTCATTGTAAAGAAAGTTTGTCTTTTAAAAACGAATGCAATGTTTGTAAAATGTATCATATAGAGGTCAAATACCTCGCGATGTAATCAACTATTATGAATCGTTTATAATATATATGAACGGGTCCTTTCAGGTTATGAGGTTATGATAATGATAAATGAATTATAGTTACGAACGAATGATGATTCGGTGTGGTGATAAAGATAAATGTATAGATACTAATTATGACGATGATGGTATTGATTATGGAATGATTTTAGAATGATTGAGATGATAACTGTGAAGAGAGTAATTTTGAATACACAATGGAAAATAAAACGAGTTAGTTGTTTGGTTTCCTAGTTTGGGCTGAGATCATCTTGAGACGAATAAATAACATGTATCATAAGAAAATCGAGTGGCTAGTTAGATGCTATTAAGATGATGATGAGGTGCACAAAATGGTGATAAATACGATTATGTTAAATGATTGATGAAGATGATTATAATGATAGATGATGATGATTTTAAGATAATGATGTGATAATGGTAATAAGGGTTATGATTTATGATGATGAACCGTAAACGTTTAGGTTGTTATAGGGTTAGTGGGAGGTCGCAAGTTCAAACCCGGACTTGAGCATTTTTTTAAGGACTACTTCTTTGAGGTAGTTTACTTATTACTCAATATTATTATTATTATTATTATTATTATTATTATTATTATTATTATTATTATTATTATTATTATTATTATTATTATTATTATTATTATTAAGTATTACTATCAATATTATTGTTTTCATTATAAAAATAAAATAACTTATTATTATTAAAGATTATCATTATCATTTTTATTAGTATTATCATTATCAATAAAGTTATTATTATTATTATTAGTAAATCATTATTATCAAAACTATCATTTTAACGAATAACTATATATAACATGTAATTTAAGATATAATTAATTTGTTAGATTACAAATATATGTGTTAATATATATAAATGATATAGGTTCGTGAATCCGAGGCCAAACCTAAATTTAATAAATGACATATGTATTTTTACTACAAAATACAGTATGGTGAGTTTCATTACTCCCTTTTTATATATATATTTTGGGCTGAGAATACATGCGCTGTTTTATAAATGTTTTACGAAATAGGCACAAGTACTAAAACTAATTCTATGTGGGATTAAACCAGAAATATACTCTTAGCTTGGTAACATTAAACTACTTGTCTATGTACGGTAGGCGCGAATCCTAAAGATAGATCTATTAGGCCTGACAAACCCCATCCTGACTATGGGATGCTTTAGTACTTCGAGGTTATTTTAAACACACCTGATCTGGTGTACTTCAGAGGGTAAAACATGAATGTTAAGGCTTGTTACCGGGTGCCTACAACTTATAGAACACTTTTATATACACTTGCGAGTGTATTATGTTTATGATAACGGAAATCTTGTGGTCTATTAATATATTGAGATGATTATCATGATAAACCTATGAACTCACCAACCTTTTGGTTGACACTTTTAAGCATGTTTATTCTCAGGTATGAATTAAGTCTTCCGCTATGCATTTGCTAATTTTAAGGACATTATTTGGAGTCGATCATCGCAATGGGACCAAATGTTGATGACTTCATCCAGGTGGATAAGGACGGGTCTTTACAAGGTATCCGAAGAATCTTCTCACCACAGATAACTTCGGCTCTTACCTTGGACAACCAGTCCATACTGACAATTATATCAAAACTTCCCAACTTGATGGGTATCAATTCAATCTCAAAATCTTCACCAGCTAAGTTTATTATACCTCCTCGGCCAATTTGGTCGACTTTCTCAAGTTTTCCATTGGCTACTTCAACAAGCATACTCTCCTCCAAAGGTACTAACGACCAATCTATCTTAGAGCAAAAGTGTCTATCTACATAACTCCTATCGGCACCGGTGTCAAACATAACAGAAGCTAATAGGTTGTTAATAGTGAATATACATGTGACCAAATTCGGATCCTCACGGGCATCTCAAGCGTTCATGTTGAAAACTCTCCCACGTGCTGGTCCGGCATCCTTCTTCTTGTTCGGGCAATCATTCTTGAAGTGGCCCTATTGACCGCACTCAAAACACTTTCTTGGTCCAGTAGGGTTTGTCTTCACAGCTGGGTGGTAATCTTGCAGTCCCTGCCAATGTGTCCAGTCCTTTTACACTTTTTACAGACCACGTTGCAGTACCCTGTATGATGCTTGTAGCATCTCTTGCACTGCAGAAGACTACTTTTGTAGTTAGGGTTCGAGCTAGGGTTCGGGTTGGGGTTCCTCCAGTCGTTGTTTCCCTTGAAACCCTCATGCCTCTTAGCTGGGTTCTGATCAAAGACCTTCCCTTTGTTGCTCTCCCACTTACGCTTCTCATAACTAGCTCCTGATTATGATTTTGCTTTCTCTGGTTCCTTGCGGACGATCTGGTTTATCAGGGTGTGCGCCATGCGCATAGCTTCCGGGACATCTGCTGGTTTCGAAGAGGTAACATTTCCCTGAATGGTCTTAGGAAGTCCCCACAAGTATCGTTTCATTCACTTAAATTCAGGGGTAACCATCGTGGGGCACATCAAAGCTAACTCCAAATACCTTCGGTTATATCCATCAAGGTCGATTCCCACAACCTTCAGCTCCCAAAACTCAGCTTCCATTTTCTGAATTTCGGTTCGGGGGCAATACTCCTCGATCATAGCCCCTTTGAATTCCTCCCACGGGGTAGCATAAGCCTCGTCAATTCCTTTATCCTGAGCAAGCGGGTTCCACCAGGTTAAAGCGCCGTCCAACAGAGTAGATGAGGTGTACTTAGGTTTGTTCACTTCCAAGCAGTTGCTCACACGGAACACAGCTTCCAACTTCTCAAACCATCTCGTCAGTCCAACTGGCCCTTCTATACCATTGAAATTATGGGACTTGCAACTCTGGAATTCCTTATAGGTACACCCGTTCTGAACAGCTGGGTTGACCGGTGGAGCTGGAGCAGGGTTGGCATTCGCCATAGCTGCGGCTACCCGAGCAGCTATCATTTCCTCAATCTGTACCGCGGTGGGCGTTTCCCTTGGGACTCTTCCATTTGCCATTGTTCCTCTGAACAAAAGTTTCGACTTACGTCAAAATTTTGCATTCAATAATATTATAGCATAAGGCACCCAGAATGGAACACAACACACAATTAAGTAAAGCAACCAGATACAGATACCATAAAATCATCATACAGTAGCGTAAATAGAACACCGTACAAAATTTAAACAACATTAAGTTCTATTCATTAATAAGAAAGTTGCATACATCCGCATAAGGTTCGTACAACACATAAGTAAAACATGAAACTACTAACAGAGTTACATAAGGAAATCTAATACAATAATCCTACGATGATGGAGGGTAAATGATGTCCATCAGGTAGGACATCTGATCCTCGAGCTCAGTTACCCGAGCAAGGAGGGTATGCACTTCCCTCGTCAGTTCCTCAACGACGGGGGATGTTGGTGGGGCAGGTGGTGTAGATGGTGCAGGTGGTGTAGATGTAGATGGCACAGTGCGGGTGGTCTTACGCACGAATGGATCGGCGGGATACGGTACGACCCTTTTACGGGCTGTGACCCTAACTAACTGTCCATGTACATCCATGAACGGTCTTCCTCCATTAATCCCTGGGATAATAGTACCATCAAAACGATACCGCTTCTTCGGCGGGGTAGAGGGTGGCTGCACAGGCTCCTCCTCAGGGTCCTCCTCAGAATCCTCCTCGGGATCCTCCTCGCTGGATTCGTCGGATGACGAATCGTCTGAATCATTTGAAGGTGGATGTGCCTGGCCGGTGGTCATAAGTCGATATCCGCTAGGCGGGATCGGCACAAAATGTCCATCAGCCAGGCGTCTGACCCAATGTCCTCGCTCATTACGGAAATGACCGTCCCCATTTCCCCCAGGAATCACAGTACCACTAGGATGGTGTTGTGGTCCTGGGAGTCTAGGGCTAGGTGTCATAACCCGTCCTTAACCATAAGAACTAGTTAGATAACGTATGATTTCATTGCAAGGTATTGACCTCTATATGCGACATTTTTAAAAGAACAACTGCATTTATTTTACATTACAAACCATAACTCTTATTTTAATACAAGCTTTAGACAATATAAAGATGATTATCGTTTAGCGATAATCTTAGACTTACAAACTTTACATGTGATGATAACAATATGATTTCTAGCATATTTTACATTACAATTCCTCGGATATGCAGTTTTATTTTTGACACAAATATGCATACTCAAGATCTTGCTTAAATTCAACATGTTGCAGCGGAAGCTTTTAGTTATCACCTGAGAATAAACATGCTTAAAACGTCAACATAAAGTTGGTGAGATATAGGTTTAATGCCGGCAGCAATATATATATATATATATAGACCACAAGATTTCATATATAAACATTTTAATAAAAATATTCTAAGTGGTTGAGCACTTGGTAACCATACTTAACATTTAATCACGTCGCATATTCCCTTTATTATGAAATCTTACTACACCGTACCAAGTATAGTCACGAAACGAAGTACTGTGCAACCGTTGAATACTGGTCGTCCAGTCCGGTTGGGGTTGTCAGGCCCGATAGATCTATCAACAGGATTCGCGTTTACAATACCGCTGTAAATAGTAGTTACCAAGCTACAGGGAAGTATGCCAGTGGTACAACTCAACGTAGAATATATTTTTCAGTTACTTGTGTCCATATCGTAAAACATAAAATACATGTATTCTCATCCCGAAATGTTTAGAGTTTAAAAGTGGGACTATATACTCACTTTTGCCTTGAAGATATATATATTTTGACTTGGTCTCCGGTTGATATCACGAACCTATCCATATATAGTTTATCAATATATTTCCATTTTAAACAATCGTCACATATATATACTTATTATACTTTTAATAGTTTTAATAATTTCTTAGTCCGTAGTTAGCAGTCCGATGTTAGTAATTCAATTTTAATGGTTCATATTTAGGTGTTTAATAAATAAAACCCCCATCGAAATAAATAAAACCCCATCGTATTTGTATTGGTCGGGATTAATCTTGACCCACGGTACCGGTGTTGTCAAATGACGTGTTGCGTACATAAAGTTCCGGTGTTGTCAAATGACGTGTTGCGTACAATCATGGGATCTTGTGATTAATCTTCTCGTATTGTTTACGGGTGGTCCTGAAATATATAAAATTAAATTATGAGTACATATATATAAAATATCATGTTATTTTAGAAAGATGTGATTCATTTAATTTTTCTCCAATTATTTTCGTGGCTAAACTAGTTTTGGATATCCGATCTTGTTTTGGTCATAGTTTCTTCGTTACAACTCCGTTTTCGTTGGTTCAACTTGCCACTTCCTTGGATCGAGTTCTTCTTTAAGACTATGAACTGTAAATACCTTAGTTTGTATTCGAAATCACAGGTCATAGGTCAAACTTTGGTGAAACTTATGAAGTTAATCATTTTCCCTTATGTAAACAGCATTAAATGATTATTTTTCTAAAAATACTTATACTTTGAGTTAAATCATGAAATTTTTATGTGTTATCATATTCATAGTAAATATCATTTTTCCAGAAAATAAACCTCCAATTCAAGGTTCAAAATAGTTTTTAATTATCCAACCCAAAACCGCCCCCGGTTGCACTCCGACGTCGTAAAAACAGTTTTTTTTAAGGTGTTCTTTGAAAAACCAAGTTATACCTTGTTAAATTAGCATATATTTATGATATATTACAGGTCTTGAAGTATTTTAAAAGTTAAGTTAGAAGGATCTATTTAGTTTGCAAACAAGTTTGAAATCATTCAAACTATGTTCTTGTTGTTAAAATTGTATACCATAAAATAAGATAGCTATATATATATGAATCGAATAAGGTTATGAACAAAGTTACTACCTCAAGTTACTTGGACAAGATTGCTGTAAAAGAGAAGTAAAAACCTAGAACCAAAAGAGTGGTGGAGTTGGATGAAAGATTGGAAGTAAACTTGTGTTCTTGGAAGGATTCTTGAAGTGTTTTTGTAAGGGTTTTCCTATGGTGATTAAGTGTTGTTTTTATGGCTAGATCTTCATGGATACTAGCTGAATGGTTATGGGTTTCTTATGACTTGTAAGTAGGTGAATTAGAGAGTAGTTTAGGAGTAGAAATGGTGAGCTAAACATGGCTTGGTGATGGCCATTTAAAACGTGAGCAAGGGGGGAACAAGGACAAATTTCCAAGCTTGTAATCTTGTGTAATTAGTCATACAATCATACAAAGTAATTACCTTATACATAAGGCATGAACAAGGGCTGGTTGGTGGTGATTTGATGTGTATATACTAATAGTAAATACATATAGAAGCTAGGTATGATACGAGTACATATACTCTAAATATACGTATAGAAATCTTGTGAAAACGGAAAGAGGATTCAAATATAGTTATATTTTGTGAATATACTTATATTGTTTTATGTATTTAAGTCCTTAAAAAGTGATTAAATACATTACATATACGATATATGTATAAACATTATAGGTCATAAGTTTTTATGTCAAATAACGTTACGTATGGTTATTATTTTGAAAACTTAAATTAGTAGTTTCAAAATATACTTATAACTTATTGTTATTAATACAAAATGAGATTTTAAAACATCCTTAGATCATGTTAAATATGTATATATACATATATATACACAAACGTATAATTATCATATATTATATAGTTCGTGATATCATCGGTCAAACTAGACGGTCAAACGTTGTGTAAAACTCTTTTCAAAAACATAAATCTCAACAATTTGGGTTGCTTATCATGTTGGTAAGGTTTAATTTATGTAAATATTAATCTTATAAGTATAGATCGATCGAAAAAGTCCGGGTCATTACACTAGGTGAAGCCGGAATCTCCTCTGGATCCTCGTCTCCGTCTGAGACATCCATAAGGTCAAGCATGAGTCCACTGGAAGGTGAATCGCCAGAGTTGTCGACGGGTAGCGGTGAGGGGATATGTGATTCAGCAATAATCGTAGGCGATGCAACAGTCGTCTCTGCGTCACTCTCAAAGTCAAAGGTCATCGGCAGCATGTCTGACATCTGAACAAGGAAAAATAACTTTTTCCATGTCAGTAAGACATATCGTAAGCACGTAATTAGGCACTACTGTAACACCGACCATTTTTTTTTATACACAGCGGAAGACTTTAATAAAAAACACAATATAAGTCAAGTCATTACATTAAATCGTATAATTAAGTTTAAGCTTACACAGCAGTGTTACGTTATTACAAAACATTATTTATACAAAAGTCCACATCAGAGTTGGGTTGTCAAACATGTCTTCTGCAACAGCACCCATCCCGACTAGCAGTACCTAAACCTGCAAGGGGAGAATATGTGGGGGATTAGCGCACCGCTAAGTGAATGGAATCTATCTAACAGATATAGCTTAAGCCACACACAAGCTATATACTAACAACAACACCTGCTAACTACCAACTAGCATACAATAAGACAATACGAGGATCGACGGCTTGTACGAGCACACGACTCCCAGCTGATCGGGCCTGAGTCTACCGATAGTCCCTGCTACTCAATTCACAGTATAGTTATCCAGATGTAGGGGGTGCATCGTTCACACTATACTCCATAATTAGTAGCCTATGGACCCAACCTCCCCTAGGCACGGTTGACCTCATATGGACTCTAACCTCTCCTAGGCACGGTCTCGAGTCCCCAGTCTCCCTAGGCCCGACTGGTGCCATTCACACAGTGTACACATAATTCACATACAACAGCAGGCATATGCTATTATTCTATCATGGCAATTTCTACATTATGTATGGTAAAAGAGTCAACCACAGTAGCATGATATGCTACTTAAACTCTATCCGGAGATAGACCCACTCACCGAATACCAGCAACTAGCTCAGATAATCTATCACTGAGCGGCTTCCTTATCCTTATCACCTGAACATAAGGCAAATCAAGTTAGTTTATGTCCGTTAACAGAAAACAGCACAGTACAGAAAATTAGTCACAAAAAGCGCCACAAAAAGGTCTACTTAACACTTTGCCTGTGACAACCCGGAAATTTTTGACCAAATTTAAACTTTATCTTTAAATGATTTAAAGTTTCCGACATGATAAGCAAAGTCTATGAAGTTGAATCTAAAAATTTTAGAACTGTTTCATTACATTTGACTGCTCTCGACGATTCATGAACAATTATATGTATGTATATATATATGTACAGGTAAAAACGACTTTCCTACAGTAAAACACTATTTACCACAGTAAAACACTATTTGCTACAGTAAAACACTATTTGCTACAGTAAACACTATTTGCTACAGTAAAACACTATTTGATGTCGATGAACTAGCAAACAAAAACGGATAAGGCGGCCATGCGATCGCATGGCAAAAACACTGAAAACTCATGCGATCGCATGAGGTACTATAGCAGGCCACATACTATAAAAGCTCGATTCATTCCTCCGTATTATTATTTTATTATTATTATTATTATTATTATTATTATTATTATTATTATTATTATTATTATTATTATTATTATTATTATTATTATTATTATTATTATTAATCTTATTATAATATTATTATCAGTAGTATATATACCTAAAATACGACGACGAGGTTATGAGCGTGTCACCTTCAAAATGGGTTTTTGAGCGGGATAGAGCTAAGGAAATTATGGGTTATCGCCAAGGAGGTTATGGGTAATGTTTGAGGGTATATTTGTGAATCAAATATAGTGTTTATCATCTCTGTTGCGTCTACGTACTTTCCTACAATATTAAATCTCAATATTGATACGTAAGCACTCATATTTTATCTTTTATACATTAATTGTATATCCATGTCTAGTGCTGGAGTATATATATTTATGCATGCTTGTATGCTAAATTTTGTCGTTAAACAGTTATGATGAATCACGAAGTAAATACATATATTACTGATAAAAGGTATATGATATGCATGTTTTTGGAAAGCTGGCGAAAAATCAATAACTTTTCATTTAGAAATCGCGTAATTTCGGTGAACGAATTAAAAGATATGATCAACTGAATTATGATTGAAATTGCTTTTGAAACTTGTTTGTAAGAATGATAAATTGGATTTTAGAATATTACCAGCCAAGTAAATGAATCCATATATAAGGCACGTCTCGTTTTGTTGAATTATTGTCAAAATTGACTTTTTGAAACGACTTTGGATAACTTTTGTATGTCGATCTCGAGCATTAGGATTGTTATACACTATGACCTGACCTAGCTTGATAGACATTTATTGACCAACATATGTTCTCTAGGTTGAGATCTACGGTTATTTGGTAATCCGAGTTTCGATCACATTTTGGTGAACGACTTTATATGCTGCTAAGGTGAGTTTCATTTGCTCCTTTTTTAATTGCTTTTGAAATCTATATTTTTGGGCTGAGAATACATGCACTTTATTTTAAACGCAATGGATACAAGTACATACTAAATTCTACACCGAGTTTGAACCGAAAATCCCTTAGCTTTGGTAACTAGTAACTGCCGGTTATAAGAACTGGTGGGCGCGAGTAGTTATATATGGATCCATAAGGCTTGATATCCCTGTCCGAGCTAGAGCACTAGCCTTTTAATGGACGTATGCTATTTGAGAAGCGTACACATTGGTTTGCGTGTATTATTAAGATGATTATACAAAGGGTACAAATTATATATACGTTAAGTTTAGTTACCAGGGTGCTCAATTTCGTAGAATATTTTGATAAACGTTTCTGGATTGAACAACTGAAATCTTGTGATCCACCTTTATATACAGATTATGCGCAACATTAAAACTATGAACTCACCAACCTTTGTGTTGACACTTGTTAGCATGTTTATTCTCAGGTTCCCTAGAAGTCTTCCGCTGTTTGCTTATATGTTAGACAAGCTATGTGCATGGAGTCATACATGGCATATTTTTCAAGGAAACGTTGCATTCACCAAATCATCACCATGTATCTTATTTTGACTGCATTATCAACGGAAGTATTATTGTAAATTATTATATTACGATGATTGTCTATATGTAGAAAAATCATCAGATGTCGAAAACCTTTGATTTAAATATTCATTTATGGTGTGCCTTTTCAAAAGAATGCAATGTTTACAAAACGTATCATATAGAGGTCAAATACCTCGCAATGAAATCGATGAATGACGTGTACATCCATATGTATTTGGAGCGATCGTCACATGGCCAAAGGTAGTTCATCAGCTACAACAGCAGCAAAGTGACGGGTTTCAACCCAAAATCACCAAATCTCGACTTTGGACACGTTTTTGACCTCAAAGAAGAACACAACTCGTACACTAAACTTTTTGGAACATAAACCCACAACATTCAAACACAAACAACATCAATTTCTACCAATTTGACACAAAACCCCATTTTAACAAAAACTAACTTAAAAACCCATTTAATCACAGATTTGATCATGAAATCTTACAAACCTTACCTTGTTAGAATCACAATGACACAAGGAACGTTTTGACACCAAAATCAAGCTTTAATTCGAGATCAAATGATTTAGGGTTGAGATGAAGATGGTGAAGTTTAAGTTAGGTGAATGTGTGAGTGAGAGGAAGGTTCAGGAAACCTCAAGAAAAGAGCTGGTCACTAGCTTTTATTTGTGTTAAAACACAATACCCCATCACACACGGGTATTTACCAGTTATCTGATATCTTTTGCACAAGATTAGGTAACCCAAACGAGGTCTAATTAAAATAAACAAACCTGTTCTGGGACCCTTGTCACAAACTGGTCACAACATAATTATAATAAAACACTAATAAAATAATTAAAATAAAAGCACTTAAGACTAAGCACAAACCCTAAGGGCAAAATAGACAACTTACAACTAGCCTGGGTTTCAGTCTGTTACAAATCCACCCCCTTAAGAAGATTCCATCCTCGGAATCTGGTCTTGATCAAACAAACAAGGGTAGCGATTTCTCATCAACTCTTCTGTCTCCCACGTAAGGTTAGAACCCAAACTATGTTTCCATTCAATCAACACCATCGGAATTTCTTTCTTTTTCAGCTTAGTTACCTTTCGGTCAACTATACGGACCGACTCTTCTACCAATTTCTTACTCAAATCGACCTTTAAATCTTCTAAAGGAAGAAGTTGCGTTTCATCGTCGACTTTACACTTACGAAGATAACACACGTTGAATGTATTATGAATGCCAGCTAACTCTAGCGGAAGATCTAACACCACAGTCTGATCATTCAACACTTCACTGATCAGAAACGGACCAATAAATTTCGGTGCTAACTTACCACGTTTACCGAATCTGATAACCCCTTTCCACGGTAAAACTTTCAGATACACTCGTTTACTAACATTAAAGGTTACCGGACGTCTACGCGGATCAGCATACATTTTCTGCCTATCTCTAGCGACTTTCAACTTTTTCAGCTGTCATTTGAACAATTTTGGGACCTGCAAACTTTTTCTCCCCAACTTCTAACCAACAAGTCGGAGTTCTGCAATGACGACCGTACAACATTTCATAAGGCGACATCCTTATACTTGAATGATATGAATTATTATACGCGAATTCGACCAATGGTAAATGTGTATCCCACGGACCACCGTATTCTAACACACAAGCCCTTAACATATCCTCCAAAGTCTGTATCGTTCTTTCACTCTGACCGTCGGTCTGAGGATGGTAAGCTGTACTTAAATTCACACGTGTACCCAGATTCTGTTGTAGACTATTCCAAATATTCGACACAAATCTAGAATCTCTGTCTGAAACGATCAATAACGACACACCATGTCGACTAACTATTTCTTTAACATACAATTCGGCTAACTCACTTAACGAAGCTGTTTCATGAGTAGCAAGAAAATGAGCACCTTTAGTTAGACGATCCACTATTACCCAAATCATATCATGTCTTTTCTGAGTTCGAGGTAATTTTGTCACAAAATCCATCGTTATATGCTCCCACTTCCACTCTGGAATCTGTAACTGACGTAACGAACCATAAGGTTTCTGATGTTCTACCTTTACTTGAGCACAAATATGACACTTTTCAATATACTGAGCGATATCTGTTTTCATTGTCGGCCACCAATACACTGTTTTCAAATCATGATACATCTTATTACTACCAGTATGTACTGTTAATCTGGATTTGTGAGCTTCTGTCATGATTAAATCTCTCAAATCTCCAAGCTTAGGTACCCAAACATGATTGTTTAAGGTCTTTAGTCCATGTGAATCATCAATTAAGTTCACTTTTCGTTTGGTCATTTGTTCAGATTTAATATGTTCATCCTCTAAAGCACAGGTCTGAATGGTTCTTAAACTCTTAATCAAATTTGAAGTTATATTCAAACGAAGGAATTTCACATTTTCACTTGACTTTTTACTACTTAGTGCATCTGCAACCACATTTGCCTTACCCGAATGATATTTAATTTGACAATCATAGTCTTTGATCAACTCTTGCCACCGTCTCTGTCGCATATTCAATTCTTTCTGTGAGAAGATATACTGCAAACTCTTGTGATCTGTACAAATAACACAATGAGTTCCATACAAATAATGTCTCCACAGTTTCAAAGCAAACACTACTGCAGCCATTTCAAGATCATGCACTGGATAATTCTTCTCATGAACTTTCAACTTTCGCGAGGCGTAAGCGATTACTTTATCTCTTTGCATTAATACACAACCTAGCCCAGCATATGACGCATCACAGTATACCACAAAGTCGTCTGAACCTTCTCGTAAAGCTAACACTAGTGCCTGACACAGTAGCTGTTTCAAAATCTGAAAAGCCTTTTCCTGTTCATCAGTCCATCGAAAGGCTACATCTTTACGAGTCAACTTAGTCAATGGACCCGCTATTTTCAAGAAATCCTTGATAAATCTGCGATAATAACAGGCTAATCCCATAAAACTCTTAATCTCTATCAGAGTCTTCGGAGAATTCCAATTCATTACCGCTTCTATCTTTATCGGATCAACCTTTATACCTTCAGCACAAATCACATGACCCAAGAACTGCACTTCACGTAACCAAAATTCACATTTTGAAAATTTTGCAAATAGTTGATCACGTTTCAACAAGTTTAAAACCTGTCTCAGATGTTCAGCATGTTCACTTTCTGTCTTTGAATACACTAGTATATCTTCTATGAACACAATCACAAACTTATCTAAGAACGGGTGACACACTTTATTCATTAGATCCATGAAGACTGCTAATGCATTCGTCAACCCAAACGGCATGACAAGAAATTCATAATGACAATACCTTGTTCTGAACGCTGTTTTCGGTATATCTGATTCAGCAACAAGAACCTGATGATACCCGGATCGTAAGTCTATCTTAGAAAAGAATGAAGCACCCTGTAACTGATCGAACAAATCGTCTATTCGAGGTAATGGATACTTATTCTTCACTGTTCTTTTGTTCAATTCAAGATAATCAATACACATACGCATTGACCCATCTTTCTTTTTAACAAACAATACCGGAGCACCCCACGGTGAAGAACTCGGTCGGATAAACCCACGATCTAATAACTCTTGAATATGTGACATCATTTTACGGATTTCAGACGGCGCTAATCGGTATGGAGCTTTTGCAACTGGAGTTGTTCCAGGAACCAACTCAATCTTATATTCGACTTCCCTTATCGGTGGCAGACCTGGTAACTCATCTGGGAACACTTCGGGAAATTCTGATACTACCAGAATATCGACCACTGTTTTCTTTTCTTTATTTACATCAATCACATATGCAAGAAACGATTCACAACCCTTTGCCATCGACTTTTTCGCTTTCATCATGGTTATCAACGGAAAATTATACCCGCCCCGCTCCCCTCGGGCCACAACACGGGTTCCATCGGTCGAACGAAAGGTAATCATTTTCCTATCACATTTAATATTAGCCCTAAGCGAGCTCAGCCAATCCATTCCTAATACTATATCAAAGCTAGGAATATGTATGAAATGCCCCGTTCATATTAATTATAAATGTTTCATATTAATTGATTTCTTTGCGAGATTTTGACCTCTATATGAGACGTTTTCAAAGCTTGCATTCATTTTAAAATAACCATAACCTTTATTATTGAATAAAGGTTTAAAAGCATAAGTTTTGATTGTCGATCAAAGACAATCTCCTCAAAATACATGTATTTTACACACACCATTACATACTTGTCAACAATATATTACAAATACAATTCCCGAATGCAAGTTTATTTATTTAGAAAAGCATGATGACTCCAAATCTTGACGTTGAGTAAACATGCAACAGCGGAAGCTTTCTAATAATCACCTGAGAATAAACATGCTAAAAAAGTCAACAAAATTGTTGGTGAGTCATAGGTTTAGTTTCTATATAATGATCATAACATTTAATAAGCCACAAGATTTCATTTAATTAAATGCGCAGGATCATTACAACTACAAAAATTATTCATACGATGAGTCGCCTAGTAACCGACCTTAACATAGAGCGCTTAAGATATCTGGCATCATACATTCCACTATTTAAATGTATGACAAGAACCCTTCGAAGTACTAAAGCATTTCCACTAGTCGAAAATGGGGGTGGTTGGTGCCCGTAGATCTACCTTTATGATTCGCGTTAATTAGTGTTTTTCACTAATTCTTAGGTTACCAAGCATAATAATAATAATAAGTACAGATATCCGGTATAACAAAACAATCGTAGAATGTAGTTTCATGAACTTGTGCTTATTTTGTAAAACATTTATAAATTTGCATGTATTCTCATCCCAAAATAATTTAGATAGTAAAAATGGGACTACAACTCACTTGTGATGATTTTCGAATAGATGGTAATAAGACTTGGCCTTTGAAAAATTCACGAACCTAATAATAATATTCTTGTGTCAAGATATATATATATATAATTAATATTCCATACTTATGATACTTGTGATAATTTTAATTGTCCATTATTAGTAGTCCAATGTTCGTAGTCCAATAGTCCGATAGTCCAACAGTATAAATATATATATAAATATAAATGCGTATATTGTGTTAGAATTTACTAACACTATAATATATTGTTTTAATATAATAAGACACATAATATGTATATTGTCTGAAGCAATCCGCGACCCATTGTATACATGTCTCAGGCTCGATCACAACTCAAAGTATATATATTATGTTGGAATCCACTTCGACCCACAGCTAACTCGAGATTACTAACAATGGTATCTTATAGTTCGTTCCAATAATATATATAGAAGAAGTCAAAAAGGATATGTCAAAACTTTGTATACGAATCCACGGTGATCAAGTCATATATATATATATATATATATATATATATATATATATATATATATATATATATATATATATATATATATATATATATATATTTATATATATATATATGGTGCCTTACGATCTTTATTAAGACTATAATATATTGTCGTAGAACTTAATCACGACTATTATAAATTATATTTCCATAAGTTCGGGAACAAGACATGTATAAATACATGTAGGATACAAGGTAAGTTAGCTAGGATAAGGTTAGCATCCATTTTTATTAATCAAAACCGTAGCTAAAAACAAACAAAAATATCCAATTTTGTTTTACCCATAATTTCTTCGTTACAAATCCGTTTTGAGTGATTCGACTTGCCTTAGTTTTGTATCGAACCGTTATTTATTAATCTAAACAGAGAAAGTATATGTTTATAGTCAAAAATACAGCTTAGGTGTCAAATACAAGACGATAGTCATATCCGTCGTAAGAACGACATCTTGATGACTCTTTTGAAAAACATACTTCCAATTAGAGTTTAACCATGGATTTTGGATATATTTCATATCCATATAAAATAAGATTTTTCACCAAAAGAAATCTTTTAATTCAAAGTTTAAGATAGGTTTTTAAAATCAAACCCAAAACAGCCCCCGATGATCTATGACGGCGTATGTTCAGTTTTAAGGTGTTCTTCGTGTTTACAAGTTTTATATCCTTATGTTAGCTTGACATACTGTCATAATACATGTGTTGAAGTATTTTAAAATTCAAGTTAGAAGGATTAAGTTTGTTTGTGAACAAGTTTAGAATTAATCTAAACTATGTTCTTGTTGTTGTAAGTTATAAACTCATAATAAGATAGCTATATGGATATGAATTGAAAAAGATTATGAATAAGGTGACTACCTCAAATTAAATGAACAAAGTTTCTGATAAAATAAGATGATAATATTGTGATCAAAGATATCCTTGATGGCTTGTAATCCTTGGAGTAGAATCATAGAATGAACAAAAGTTCGAATAAGATTTCTATCTTGAATTAAGATAGTTATAAGTATATGAATTGAACCAAAGCTTATATATGATTCTTACCATGATAAAGAGGAGTGGATGAGTTAACAAAGTGTTCTTGAAGCTAGTTTATGATCAAAGTGAATGAAGATTTTCTAGTACTTGAAGTATGTGTGTTTAAAGAGTGTTTAAAGAGTAAGAAATGGAGAGAATACTTGGAGTTCTTGTGTGTGAGTATTATGAGAGTGAAGGTAAGTTAAATAGCTGATATGAATGAGTAAAAAGAGTATTAAATGTCATGGTTCATGTATATTGTTAAGAGACTTTATCAAAATTTGGAATATAGCATAATAATGCAAACTAGAAGTTAAATGTTGGTTCCCACAAGTCTCCATCATGTTTATCCTTGTCTTGTGAGTCATAGGGTTGCTAAGGAGGCTATAATTGGTATTTCATATTGGTATATACTCATAGTATTTAAGTATGGAAGCTGGGTATGATACGAGTGTAAATACCGAATGAATACGAATAGAATTCTTGATGGAATTGAATGAGGTTATGAGTATAGCTATATTTTTTGAGTATAAGTATGTTAGTATATATGTTTAAGTCTTTCAAAAGTGTATTAATACATATTAATACAATACATATACATACATTTTAATTTAGAAGTTATTACAACGTTAATCGTTATA
Organism: Rutidosis leptorrhynchoides; assembly: GCF_046630445.1. Lineage (NCBI taxonomy): Eukaryota > Viridiplantae > Streptophyta > Magnoliopsida > Asterales > Asteraceae > Rutidosis > Rutidosis leptorrhynchoides. The sequence continues at coordinate 28,159,252 of NC_092334.1, forward strand.
TATATGTATATAGTCTTGAAGTCTTTAAGTTAGTAATCTCATTTTATGTATATAACCAATTGTTAATATATGTAATGAGATACTTAAATATCATTTAACAATCATGAGTATATATTTATATTCATATATACGTCATTAAATAATTATTACGAATTATGACGTTAGTGAATCGTCAGACAGACGGGGTGGCCAAATGTTTGTATAAAATTCATTTTAAATAACCAAGTCTTAATGAGTTTGATTGCTTAACATGTTATAAACATTAATTATGTAAATATTAATCTTCTATATATTAACGAAAAAATCCGGGTCGTTACATTACACACCCGTTAAATTAAATTTCGTCCCGAAATTTAGAATAGTACCTAGTTAATGTGCGATATCAGAAAACAAATGTGGGTACTTCAGCTTCATTTGGTCTTCTCATTCCCAAGTGAATTCAGGTCCTCTACGAGCATTCCACCGAACCTTAACGATTGGTATCTTACTTTGTTTGAGTGGTTTGACCTCACGATCCATAATTTTGACGGGTTCTTCGACGAAATTTAGTTTCTCATCAATCTTAATTTCGTCTAAAGGGATAATGAGATCTTTGGTAGCTAGGCATTTCTTCAGGTTCGAAACATGAAAGGTGTTGTGAATCTTTTCTAATTGTGGAGGTAGTTCAAGTCGATAGGCCACCGGCCCAATTCGTTTTTCGATCTTGAATGGCCCAATGTATCTTGGGCTCAATTTCCCTCGCTTTCCAAAACGAATAACACCTTTTCAAGGTGATACCTTAAGCATAACCATATCACCCTCCTCAAACTCTAAAGGTTTCCTTCTAACATCCGCGTAGCTCTTTTGCCGACTCCGGGCTATTTTGAATCGTTGCTGAATCTGAATGACCTTGTCGGCAGTTTCCTGGATAATTTCCGGACCTGTAATCTATTTTTCCCCCACATCACTCCAACAAATCGGATACCTGCACTTCCTCCCATAAAGTGCCTCGAATGGTGCCGTCTCAACACTAGAATTATAGCTGTTGTTGTAGGAAAACTCAGCTAACGGTAGATGTCGACCCCAACTGCTTCCAAAATCAATAACACACGCTCGTAGCATGTCTTCGAGTGTCTGAATCATCCTTTGACTCTGCCCATCAGTTTGTGGATGATAGGCAGTACTTAAATCTAGACGAGTTCCCAACGCTTCGTGTAATGCCTGCCAGAATCTAGAAGTAAATCTGCTATCACGATCAGAGATAATAGAGATTGGTATACCATGTCTAGAAACAACTTCTTTCAGATATAATCGTGCTACTTTCTCTATACCATCCCCTTCTTTTATTGGCAGAAAGTGTGCTGACTTAGTAAGACGATCGACTATTACCCAAATCATATCATAACCACTTACGGTTATCGGTAACTTAGCAATGAAATCCATGGTAATGTTTTCCCATTTCCATTCTGGAATTTCAGGTTGTTGGAGTAGACCCGATGGTTTCTGATGCTCAGCTTTGACTTTAGAACAATTCAAACATGCTCCTACATATATGGCTATATCGACCTTCATTCCTGGCCACCAAAAGTTTCTCTTGAGATCTTGGTACATTTTCCTCACTCTGGGATGTATTGAATATCTGGTTTTATGTGCTTCATTTAGTACCACTTTCCTCAAATCCCCATTCCTTGGTACCCAAATTCTTTCAGCTAAATACCTGGTTCCGTCTTCCCAAATATTAAGCTGTTTTTTGAATCCTTTGAGTATTTCCCTTCCAAAAATTCCTTCCTTCAAAACCTCCTGTTGTGCCTCTTTTATTCGAGTAGTAAGATTAGTATGAATAATCATGTTCATAGCTTTTACTCGAATATGTTCTCTTTCCTTTCGACTCAAGGCATCGGCTACCACATTTGCTTTCCCCGGGTGGTAACGAATTTCACAATCATAATCATTTATCAGCTCAACCCACCTACGCTGCCTCATATTTAGTTGCTTTTGATTTAAAATATGTTGGAGACTTTTGTGGTCAGTGTATATGATGAACTTGACCCCATATAGATAATGTCTCTACATCTTTAATGCAAAAACAACGGCGCCCAATTCCAGATAGTGTGTGGTGTAGTTTTGTTCATGAATTTTGAGTTGTCGAGAAGCATATGCAATCACCTTCTTCCGTTGCATAAGTACTCACCCAAAACCCATTCTTGATGCGTCGCAGTAGATAACAAAATCTTCCATTCTATCAGGTAATGATAAAATAGGTGCCGTAGTCAACTTCTTTTTCAACAATTGGAAGGCACTCTCTTGTTCGGAAGTCCATTCATACTTCTTCCCCTTATGTGTCAATGCGGTTAAAGGTTTGGCTACTCGGGAGAAATCTTGAATAAACCTCCTATAGTAACCGGCTAAACCCAAAAATTGACGTATTTGCATTGGAGTTTTCGGGGTCTCCCAATTTTTGATGGCTTCAATCTTGGCGGGATCAACTTTGATTCCATTACTACTGACTACGTGGCCAAGAAATTGTACTTCATTTAACCAAAAAGCACATTTAGAGAACTTAGCATAAAGTTGTTCTTTTCTTAACAACTCTAACACAAGTCTCAAGTGTTGTTCGTGTTCTTGGTTATTCTTCGAATAGATAAGGATGTCATCAATAAAGACAATAACAAAATTATCTAAATATGGACTACATACTCGGTGCATGAAGTCCATGAAAACTGCGGGTGCATTGGTTAAACCGAATGGCATAACCATGAATTCGTAGTGGCCATAACAAGTTCTGAAAGCTGTTTTCGGTATATCGGCTTCTTTAACCCTTAGTTGATGATAACCCGACCTTAGGTCGATTTTGGAGTATACGCTCGAACTTTGGAGTTGATTGAATAGGTCATCGATTCGGGGTAAAGGGTATCGGTTTTTAATGGACTTTGTTCAGCTCACGGTAATCGATACACATGCGAAAAAACCCATCTTTCTTTTTAACGAACAAAATTGGAGCTCCCCATGGTAACGTACTCGGTCGGATGAAACCACGTTCTAATAATTCTTGTAGCTGACTTTGTAATTCTTTCATTTCGGTGGGCGCAAGTCTATATGGAGCACGAGCTATTGGTGCGGCTCCCGGTACAAGATCTATTTGGAATTCAACGGATCAGTGTGGAGGTAGTCCCGGTAATTCGTTCGGAAACACCTCAGGAAATTCTCTTGCAACGGAAACATCATCGATTTTCTTTTCTTCTTTTTCAACCATCTCGACGTGTGCTAGTACGGCATAACAACCTTTTCTTGTTAGTTTGTGCGCCTTCAAACTACTGATAAGATTTAATTTGGCATTACCCTTTTCTCCGTACACCATTAAGGGTAACCCGTCTTCCCTCGGAATGCGAATCGCCTTCTCATGACAAACAACTTCGGATTTTACCCAGGACATCCAGTCCATTCCAATAATTACGTCGAAACTTTCCAATTCCACCGGTATTAAATCAATTGCAAATGTTTCGCTAACTAAACTAATTTTTCAATTTCGGCAAATTTTATCAACCTTAATTAGTTTACCGTTTGCTACTTCAACTATACACTTTTTATCCAAAGGCGTTAATGGGCAATTTAATTTGGCACAAAATTCTCTACTCATATATCTTCTATCGGCACCCGAATCAAATAAAACATAAGCAGGTGTATTGTTGATAAGAAACGTACCCGTAACAAGCTCCAGGTCTTCCTGTGCTTTCTCCCCATTAATGTTGAAGGCTCTCCCACGGCCTTGCCTATTTCCATTCTGGCACTGGTTTATGGTATTGCCCGGTTTTCCACATCCATAGCAAACAACGCCGTTATTATTTGTTCCGGCATTATTTGCTCCTTTGTTTCTATTTGGTCCGTAGACTTCACACTTTGTCGCAATATGGCCATTCCTGTTGCACCTGGTACATAACTCTCTATAAAACCACTCCGAATGAAACGTATCACACCTTGGGCATATAGTTCTTTGCTTTTTGTTGTCGTTGTTGTTGTTGTTGTTGTTAGGGTTATTGTTGTTGAGACAGTTGTTGTTGTTATTGTTAGGATTGGGGTTCTTGTTGTTGTTGTTTTAGTTGCGGTTGTTGTTGTTGTAATTGTTATTGGAATGGTTGTTACGGTTATTGTTGCGGTTGTTGTTGCGATTATTGTTGTTGTTGGGGTGGTTGCGATTATTGTTGTTGTTGGGGTGGTTGCGATTGTTGTTGTAGTTGTTATTTTGATTGTTGTTGTTGGACTGGTGACCCTGATCACTGCTTTCCTCCCACTTTCTCTTTCCCTGTTTCATTATGGCCTCCTCGGCCGCCTCTTTCTTTATCCTTCCTGTAATTTGGCCTATCAATTTGTGGGCTATACGACTTGCTTTCTGCATTGTTGCAGGGTCGTTAGCACCTACATGCTCTTGGATTCGTTCCGGCAACCCTTTTATGAACGCTTCAATTTTTGCCTCTTCATCCTCAAATACTCCAGGACACATTAAAACCAGTTCGTTGAAATGTCGCTCGTAGGTAATGACGTCTAACCCTTGGGTTGTCAGTGCTTTAAGCTCTTCCTTGAGCTTGTTGATTTCAGTTCTGGGACGGTACTCTTCCTTCATCATGTGCTTGAAGGCGGACCATGGAAGTGCGTAGGCGGTATTCTGTCCTACGTAATCCATGTAGGTATTCCACCATGTCAAAGCAGTACCTGTCAAAACCCGACCTTAACCATAAGGACGAATACAATAACATATGATTTCATCGCGAGGTATTGACCTCTATATGCGACATTTTTCAAAAACTGCATTCGTTTTTACAATACAAACCATAACTTTTATTACAAATACAAGGTTTAAACAAGATAATAATGATTATCGTTTAGCGATAATCTTAGACTTACAAACTTTACATGTGATAATAACAATACGACTTCCAACATATTTTACATTACAAATCCTCCGATATGCAGTTTTATTTTTGACACAAATATGCATACTCAAGATCTTGCTTAAATTCAACATGTTGCAGCGGAAGCTTTTAGTTATCACCTGAGAATAAACATGCTTAAAACGTCAACATAAAGTTGGTGAGATATAGGTTTAATGCCAGCAGCGTTATGAATATAGACCACAAGATTTCATATATAAACGTTTTAATAAAAATATTCTAAGTTGTTGAGCACTTGATAACCATACTTAACATTTAATCAACGTCGCATATTCCCTTTATTATGAAATCTTACTACACCGTACCAAGTGTAGTCATCGAAACGAAGTACTGTACAACCGTTGAATACTGGTCGTCCAGTCCGGTTGGGGTTGTCAGGCCCGATAGATCTATCAACAGGATTCGCGTTTACAATACCGCATGTAAATAGTAGTTACCAAGTTACAGGGAGATATGCCAGTGGTACAACTCAACGTAGAATATATTTTTAAGTACTTGTGTCTATAACGTAAATCATAAAATGCATGTATTCTCATCCCGAAATATTTAGAGTTTAAAAGTGGGACTATATACTCACCTTTTCCTTGAAGGTATTTAACTCGACTTGGTCTCCGATAGATATCACGAACCTAACCATATATATAATATATCAACATATTTTCTTTTCAAGTAATCGTTACATATATATATACTTATAATACTTTTAATATTTTCTTAGTCCGTAGTTAGCAGTCTGTTGTTAATGGTCCACAATTAGTTGCTCAATAAAATAAATAAAGACCCCATCGTATTCGTATTGATCAGAATTAATCTCGACCCATGGTACCATGTTGTCAAATGACGTGTTGCGTACATAAAGTACCGTGTTGTCAGATGACGTGTTGCGTACAATCATGAGGTCTTATGATTAATCTTCTTGTGTTGTTTACGGGTGGTCCTGAAATATATAAAATTAAATCATAAGTAAATATATATTAAATATTATGTTAATTAGCCAAGATATGATTAATCTGATTTTGTCATAATATGATATATTACAGGTTTTGAAGTGTTTTAAAAATCAAATTAGAAGGATCTATTTAGTTTGCGAACAAGTTTGAAATCATTCAAACTATGTTCTTGTTGTTAAAAATTTTATAACACAAAATAAGATAGCTATATAAATATGAATCGAATAAGATTATGAATAAGGTTACTACCTCAAGTTACTTGGATAAAGCTACTGGAAAAGATAGAAAATAATCTTGATCAAACTTTCTTATGATGATTATAGGTTGTTCATGAAGCTAGTTCTTCATGAGTATTTGCTGAGATTGTGAAGAACACTTAGAGTTCCTAAGAGTGTGTTTTTGGTTAGAGAAAGATGGTTGTAAGAATGAAATGAAAAACCAAGGTGATGGTGATACTTATAGGACAGTCTGGTTGTTGAGGGAACAAGGACAAATTATTGTGTTGAATTTTTGAGTAATAATGTACGCTAGCTTACAAATAAGATTCCCTCTTATCTAGGGCAGATCTAAGGCTGATAAGGATATTGATTTGATGTGTATTTACCAATAGTAAATACGTATAGATGATGGGTATGATACGGTAAAATAAGCTCAAAATCGGGCTTTTATTTTGGGTCCAACCGGGCCAAAAATAAAATTTTAAGACATTTTTAATCGGGCTCTGCCCCTTGGACCCTGCCAGGGGTTGCCACCCCTTGGACCCCTCTTATCGGGGGCGCTGCCCCCGAACCCCCGTCACAATCAAGATAAATTCAAACAAGTGTGCACTCCACACTTCCCCAAACTTGTTCGATATTTATCAAGATTATTTTGGTTACAAATTAATCCCATTACACTTATATCATATTGGTGACATAAATCACAACACATTATAGATTGTAAGTATATATGTCAAAGAACGTTACATATAGTTATCATTTTGAAAACTTAAGTTAGTAGTCTCAAAATATACTTATAACTCATTGTTATTAGTACACAATGAGATGTTAAAACATTCTTAGATCATGTTAAATATATAAAAATACATATATATACACAAACGTATAATTATCGTATGTTATATAGTTCGTGATATCATCGGTCAAATTGGACGGTCAAACGTTGTGTAAAACTCTTTTCAAAAACATAAATCTCAACAATTTAGATTACTTATCATGTTGGTAAGGTTTAATTTATGTAAATATTAATCTCATAGGTATAAAATGATCGGAAAAATCCGGGTCGTTACAGTACCCCTGAAAGTATGTGTGGCATACTTAACTTTATCCTCTTCTGCGCAGTTGCTGATTGCAAACACGGCTTCAACCTTCTCTGTCCACCGCTTTAGTCCAACGGGTCCTTCGGTTCCTTCAAACTCATTGGGTTTGCAGGCCATAAAAGCTTTGTAGGAACATCCTACCCGGTTGCCATTGTTTCCTCCACTGCTGGAACCCGATTGGTTATTGTTGTTCATTGCATTCACCACTGCAGCCATATTTGCAGCGAAAGCTTGAAGTTCTTCTTTGTTCAATTGTTGTTGTCTAGTAGCTGGAGGAGCCATTTCCTTCAAAAATAGCCGACTGAGTTAATCATATAAAATTTTAGAAGTAGCCAAAAAGTATTTTGTAGCTTAATATGAACTTATTATTATAAAAGCCTTTTCTTCATATTAGCGTTTTATAACTATAATAATGTTCATACTTAGCAGCTAACATACAAATTAACTACTAAAATTCTAATATGAAAAACTATGGTAAGTTATTACGTTACTACGTAATAATAAGTTGTAATAATAATAATAAACCTTCCATTCTTATTCTTATTATTATACAATCATAAGGAAAATTACATTGCGGATTTTCTTACAAACTTAAACACACAATATAATACATATTATACAATGCATGGAATATAGGGTAGTCGTCGATAGTTTAAGAATGACGAGGTTTCTTAGATGTTGACGTTGTTTCTTTCTCAGTCAAACGTTTGGATCTTCGTTTGGATAGTTCTTTTTCCAATTCCTCCCAATTGGTTCTTTCGGCTAATTGCTTAGGAACAAAACCACCCGTCGTTATACGAGCGGTCATTTTGTAAACTGCTTTCTTAGATGGTTCATGTGGATGGTCACAAACATTTTGGGTCATAATAGGTTCATCGGGTTTGGGATTGGGTATAACAGCCAAAGATTTTCCCAAATCACGTTGTGGTTTGGTAATTTCCACAACTTCTTCAGGATCCTCTTCTTCGGGTTCCTCCTCTGGATCTTCTTCCGGATCCTCTTCCGGAACCTCTTCTGGCAATTGTGAATCTTCCCAATTTTCCCAACAATTTTCCTCTTTAATGGTAGTACCAAAAGTTAACTTTTCCGTTGGTTCATAAGTCGTATGCTTTGACTCAACATCCGAATTACTTGATAAGTAAATGAAATCTGAATCACAAGAGATGCTTATATGATCGGATGAAGTCATCTATCACATAATAGCAGGCACGTTAAGAGAATGATATATCTTATAATATTTATATGTTAATAATCTTATGTTTCCAACAATTATATTTAGCAATCATTTTTAAAACAATTACGGTCGAAGTCCAGACTCACTAATGCATCAAAAATCAGTTAGACACACTAATAAAAAATTTTCTGATTCTCTAAGACCAACGCTCGGATACCAACTGAAATGCCCGGTTCATATTAATTATAAACGTTTCATATTAATTGATTTCTTTGCGAGGTTTTGACCTCTATATGAGACGTTTTCAAAGCTTGCATTCATTTTAAAATAACCATAACCTTTATTATTGAATAAAGGTTTAAAAGCATAAGTTTTGATTGTCGATCAAAGACAATCTCCTTAAAATACATGTATTTTACACACACCATTACATACTTGTCAACAATATATTACAAATACAATTCCCGAATGCAAGTTTATTTATTTAAAAAAGCATGATGACTCCAAATCTTGACGTTGAGTAAACATGCAACAGCAGAAGCTTTCTAATAATCACTTGAGAATAAACATGCTAAAAAAGTTAACAAAATTGTTGGTGAGTCATAGGTTTAGTTTCTATATAATAATCATAACATTTAATAAGCCACAAGATTTCATTTAATTAAATGCGCAGGATCATTACAACTGCAAAAATCATTCATACGATGAGTCGCCTGGTAACCGACCTTAACATAGAGCGCTTAAGATATCTGGCATCATACATTACACTATTTAAATGTATGACAAGAACCCTTCGAAGTACTACAGCATTTCCACTATTCGAAAATGGGGGTGGTTGGTGCCCGTACATCTACCTTTAGGATTCGCGTCAATTAGTATTTTTCACTAATTCTTAGGTTACCAAGCATAATAATAATAATAAGTACAGATATCCGGTATAACAAAACAATCGTAGAATGTAGTTTCATGAACTTGTGCTTATTTTGTAAAACATTTATAAATTTGCATGTATTCTCATCCCAAAATAATTTAGATAGTAAAAATGGGACTATAACTCACTTGTGATGATTTCCGAATAGATGGTAATAAGACTTGGCCTTTGACAAATTCACGAACCTAATAATAATATTCTTGTGTCAAGATATATATATATATATATATATATATATATATATATATATATATATATATATATATATATATATATATATATATAGTTAATATTCTATACTTATGATACTTGTGATAATTTTAATTGTCCATTGTTAGTAGTCCAATGTTCGTAGTCCAATAGTCCGATAGTCCAACAGTATAAATATATATATAAATATAAATGCGTATATTGTGTTAGAATTTACTAACACTATAATATATTGTCTTAATATAATATGACACATAATATGTATATTGTCTGAAGCAATCCGCGACCCATTGTATACATGTCTCAGGCTCGATCACAACTCAAAGTATATATATTATGTTGGAATCCACTTCGACCCACAGCTAACTCGAGATTACTGCTAATGGTATCTTATAGTTCATTCCAATAATATATATAGAAGAAGTCAAAATGATATGTCAAAACTTTGTATACGAATCCACGGTGATCATGTCATATATATATATGGTGCCTTACGATCTTTATTAAGACTATAATATATTGTCGTAGAACTTAATCACGACTATTATAAATTGAATTTCCATAAGTTCGGGAACAAGACATGTATAAATACATGTAGGATACAAGGTAAGTTAGCTAAGATAAGGTTAGCATCCATTTTTATTAATCAAAACCGTAGCTAAAAACAAACAAAAATATCCAATTTTGTTTTACCCATAATTTCTTCGTTACAAATCTGTTTTGAGTGATTCGACTTTCCATAGTTTTGTATCGAACCGTTATTTATTAATCTAAATATAAAAAGTATATGTTTATTGTCGAAAATATAGCTTAGGTGTCAAATACAAGAAGATAGTCATATCCGTCGTAAGAACGACATCTTGATGACTCTTTTGAAAAACATACTTCCAATTAGAGTTTAACCATGGATTTTGGATATATTTCATATCCATATAAAATAAGATTTTTCACCAAAGGAAATATTTTAATTCAAAGTTTAAGATAGGTTTTTAAAATCAAACCCAAAACAGCCCCCGATGATCTATGACGGCGTATGTTCAGTTTTAAGGTGTTCTTCGTGTTTACAAGTTTTATATCCTTATGTTAGCTTGACATACTGTCATAATACATGTATTGAAGTATTTTAAAAGTCAAGTTAGAAGGATTAATTTTGTTTGTGAACAAGTTTAGAATTAATCTAAACTATGTTCTTGTTGTTGTAAGTTATAAACTCATAATAAGATAGCTATATGGATATGAATCGAAAAAGATTATGAATAAGGTGACTACCTCAAATTAAATGAACAAAGTTTCTGATAAAATAAGATGATAATATTGTGATCAAAGATATCCTTGATGGCTTGTAATCCTTGGAGTAGAATCATAGAATGAACAAAAGTTCGAATAAGATTTCTATCTTGAATTAAGATAGTTATAAGTATATGAATTGAACCAAAGCTTATATATGATTCTTACCATGATAAAGAGGAGTGGATGAGTTAACAAAGTGTTCTTGAAGCTAGTTTATGATCAAAGTGAATGAAGATTTTCTAGTACTTGAAGTATGTGTGTTTAAAGAGTGTTTAAAGAGTAAGAAATGGAGAGAATACTTGGAGTTCTTGTGTGTGAGTATTATGAGAGTGAAGGTAAGTTAAATAGCTGATATGAATGAGTAAAAAGAGTATTAAATGTCATGGTTCATGTATATTGTTAAGAGACTTTATCAAAATTTGGAATATAGCATAATAATGCAAACTAGAAGTTAAATGTTGGTTCCCACAAGTCTCCATCATGTTTATCCTTGTCTTGTGAGTCATAGGGTTGCTAAGGAGGCTATAATTGGTATTTCATATTGGTATATACTCATAGTATTTAAGTATGGAAGCTGGGTATGATACGAGTGTAAATACCGAATGAATACGAATAGAATTCTTGATGGAATTAAATGAGATTATGAGTATAGCTATCTTTGTTGAGTATAAGTATGTTAGTATATATGTTTAAGTCCTTAAAAAGTGTATTAATACATATTAATACAATACATATACATACATTTTAATTTAGAAGTTATTACAACGTTAATCGTTATATATATGTATATAGTCTTGAAGTCTTTAAGTTAGTAATCTCATTTTATGTATATAACCAATTGTTAATAAATGTAATGAGATACTTAAATATCATTTAACAATCATGATTATATATTTATATTCATATATACATCATTAAATAATTATTACGAATTATGATGTTCGTGAATCGTCAGACAGACGGGGTGGCCAAATGTTTGTATAAAATTCATTTCAAATAACCAAGTCTTAATGAGTTTGATTGCTTAACATGTTAGAAACATTAATTATGTAAATATTAATCTTCTATATATTAACGGAAAAATCCGGGTCGTTACAAGGTCACACTAAACAAGTCACCGGGAAAGACTTCCCTTCGATCTCTATACAAACCCCAGGCCCATATGTTGTGACGGGTGTGGTCTTACCATCTGCTACTTCTATACTAACCGGCTTGGGTAACACAGTAGCTGGTAAATTCAACTTAGCACAGAAATCTAGGGACATAAAACACCTATTGGTACCACAATCAAACAATACGCGAGCATGTATTGAGTTGATTAGAAACATACCAGTGATCACTTCGTCGCTTGCCACAACATTCTCAACCGTCATCTGAAAAGCTCTAGCCTCTGCTGTTGGAGGGTTCTTCATCTCCTGCCCACTCGAGGCAGTTGACCCTACGGCTGCCTAACGCGCCCCTGACCCTGCCCCGGAACTACCACTCTTCGACGGACAACTAACTGCACGATGCCCTGGTTTGTGACAACTCCAACACACACTATTCGGATACGAACATGCTGAAGACTCATGAAAGGACCCATCCTAATCCATCAGGACGAGTACATTACACTTGGTTACATCGCGAGGTACTTGACCTCTATATGATACATTTTACAAACATTGCATTCATTTTTAAAAGACAAACTTTCATTACATCAAAAGTTGACGGCATGCATACCATTTCATAATATATCCAACTATAATTGACTTAATAATAATCTTGATGAACTCGATGACTCGAATGCAACGTCTTTTGAAATATGTCATGAATGACTCCAAGTAATATCTCTAATATGAGCAAATGCACAGCGGAAGATTTCTTTCATACTTGAGAATAAACATGCTTTCAAGTGTCAACCAAAAGGTTGGTGAGTTCATTAGTTTAACATAAATAATCATTTCCATCATTTTAATAGACCACAAGATTTTCATTTTCAGTTCTCATAAATATACGTCCCATGCATAGAGACAAAAATATCATTCGTATGGATTGAACACCTGGTAACCGACATTAACAAGATGCATATAAGAATATCCCCTATCATTCAGGGAAATCCTTCGGACATGATAAAAACGAATTTGAAGTACTAAAGCATCCGGTACTTTGGATGGGGTTCGTTAGGCCCAATAGATCTATCTTTAGGATTCGCGTCAATTAGTAGATCGGTTTACTAATTCTTAGGTTACCAAGCAAAAAGGGGCATATTCGGCTTCAATCATTCACCCATATAATGTAGTTTCAATTACTTGTGTCTATTTCGTAAAACATTTATAAAAATTGCGCATGTATTCTCAGCCCAAAAATATAAAGGGTAAAAAGGCAAATGAAACTCACCATACTGTATTTTGTAGTAAAAATACATATGACGACATTGAACAAGTATAGGGTTAGCCTCGGATTCATGAACCTATATTAATATATATATATATATATATATATATATATATATATATATATATATATATATATATATATATATATATATATATATATATATATATATATATATATATATATATATATATATATATATATATATATATATATATATATATATTAACACATATAATTGTATTCGAACGAATGTATATGTATTATTAGTGATATAATTGTTATATTTAATATTTTATAGGTTTTATTAATTAACCAAGTATATTTATTTTATATATACTTTTAAAAATATTATATAGTTATGTTATATGCATTAAATATATTTTAATATAATTTATATTTATTTGTTGTAATATTACTAATAGGATTAGTATTAATAATAATGATACTTATAATAAATATGGTAATACTAATAAAAATGTTAATATTGATAATAAAAATGCTAATAATACTAACATATATAAAAATTTTATTAATGATAGTAATAATAGTAATAATAATAATAATAATAATAATAATAATAAAATGTAAATTTTAATAAGAACAAAGATAATAACTTTACTAATAATGTTAAATTTTGATAAAATGATAGGTTTAATAAAAATGATACTTTGATAATTTTAGTTATAATGATACTTTTAATAGAAATGATAATAATAATAATAATTTTAATAATAATATTAAAAATGATAATTTTTGTAAAAATGATGATAAAGTTAATAGTTTTTAACAATACTCATAATACTTATTTTAATGATAATAATGTAAACTATGTTAATGATAATAATAATAAAATGTATTATTTTTATAATAGTAATAATAATAATAATAATAATAATAATAATAATAATAATAATAATAATAATAATAATAATAATAATAATAATAATTTAACTATAATCTTAATAATAATAATAATAATACATAATCATAGTAATTATAATAATACTTATAATAATAGAATACAACCTTTGAAGACAAGCTTTAAAAATAAAACGATGTTGCCCGGATTCGAACCCAAGACCTCTCAGTTAACACCACCCCTTCTAACCATCACGCTGTCTATGATTTTCTAATATTATTAGAAACCTATATATATTTAAACCGTTAACTCTGTTATCTTCTTCTTATAAGTTCAAGACCCATTAGACTTTACCATCATCATTCGAACAGTCGTATATCATCATCCTAGAATTATCAATCATTATTATCATCATGCTCTTATCAACATCAACAACTCATCATAATTCATTCATTTATGTACCATTACCAAATCATCTCGTGATTATCATAATATTCATAACCCTCATTAGCAGAATCATCTAATCATTTTTAATCCTAATCATCTATCATCTTCTTCCACATAAAATCATAATCTTAACCCCATGAATATTAATCCTAATCATTATCTTTATCGTGTTTATCATCGTCACTACCACTTATTCATCGTTTTCATATCATCTTGAATGTTTATCATCAATTAATCATTATCTTTATTTTCTAACACTTATTTATCATCCTCAACCTCAATCAAGTAATTACCTTCCTATCTCATCTTCTTCGCGTTAAACAGAAATAGTAACAATATCACTATACTTTATAATAGCAGAAACAAATAGGAGACGTAATTCTCAGTAGCCAAAAAGAAATCATTTGTAGCAGCCTAGGGGTTGGGCTTTGATTAAAATGGAAAACAATTGGGTTATTATTACGGCTCAAAGTTGAAGTTAAGCCCAACTGAATACGATCCATGACACAATTTAAAAAGGGTTCGGTTAAAAGGAATAACAGGAATGATTTTGGATTGGAAAGGTTGGTTAAAGGCACAAATAAAGAACACATCTGGTGGGGTATGTGTCGGTCAAAAGGGAAAATAAATTAGCTGTAACTAGTCGCCATGATCTTTATCATATCATTTATCATCATCTTTATTCTTTTACTTGTAAACCAGAAACTGAAGCATATACTTCTGCAGTAGCAGCTGCAGTTCGAATTGTGGTGGTAATATATATATATATATATATATATATATATATATATATATATATATATATATATATATATATATATATATATATATATATATATATATGTAAAGCATGTGATGGTTGTCATCGTAATGAAGAAGGGGGTGAGTTGATGGTGATCTGATGGCAATGGTAGTAAAATGAATGGGTGTTGATGGTGTTATATGGTGGTGATGATGTTTGGTGTCTAATGAAGAAGGTGAAGGGTTATGGTTCACGTCCAAAGAGAGAGAGAGAGAGAGAGAGAGAGAGAGAGAGAGATGGTGTAGGGTGGCGAGTATAAAGGAGTGGTGATTTCCTGAGAACAAAATCATGCTAATTCTTGTAACCGAGAAAGGAAAATAACGAAGACGATGACGGGTTAATAATATTCAATTGGTGTCTGAGTTTGAGGGTTCCAATTGTTGATGATGATGGGTTCGTGATGACTATCAATAAGGGGATGGGTGTAGTAATGGAGTGGAGAAGGAGGAAGGATAAAAGAGGTATTC